>NW_028292585.1:6003919-6176861 GCF_029948245.1 Actinia tenebrosa
GTACACCAAAGAGCACCAGGAAGAATAGGAACTGTTCACAGCTAGTTGCTGCATACAAGGTTATTGTCCCTTTTAATAGTTCTTTTGCAATAGATTGACACGTGACTGTTATTGAATGGCCAAAAAAATGTGGACTTCCTTTAATTCAAGATTTCTAATGTCTTATCCAAAACCTTTTCAAAAATACTTTTTTCCCCTTATAACATACTTTAGATTTCAAGATACGAGGCAGTTCAAAGTTTGTTTGCCGTCCAGCAGAGACTTCCCCAAGGGACCTTGAGCTGGATTGATTCGTTATATTTTAGCACGTGACTGTTTGCTACAAATGTAATCGCGGCGTGTTTTTCTTTTTTCGTTTTTTTTTTGTTTTTTGTTTTTTTTGTTTTTGTTTGTTTTTTTTTTTTTTTTTTTTTTTTTTTTTTTTTTTTTTTTTTTGTCTCGGTTCGGCAGTTCGCTGACATCCGTATTAATAAGTGCTGGGTTTCAATCTGATAAAAGCCTTTGAATTTTATTATCTGCTCCAAATCATTCGGTGGCACGTTACGTCATCGCGGCCATGTTGGTACCATTGAACAAAAGATTTCTCATTAGCATATTAGCATCCTTTGTCAACCGCACCGACTTATTTTCCCTCTTCTGACTTACTGTATCATTTGATAGGAATTCCTCAAGAATCTAGAGTCGACTCCAACAAGCTCTGTTTCAAGTCCAATGCACGCAAGATATGATAGGATGGTGTCTGGTGGGTCAAGTTTGACCAGCTACAAGGATGATCTAGGATCTGTCTCTGATATCCTACAGCTACTTAGACAACTCAATGCTTTATCTACATCTTCAACACAACACTTTGGAGAAGACGGTGAGTTGGAATAAATCTAGGGTGAGCTTCGTAAACTATGAAAACCTCATAACAGACATGCGGTGACCGTGACACTGATGGTACCATGTCTTAGTATTATTGGGTGACCAATGACTCAGCTTGTGATAATACAGTGACTGGTTCGAAGAATATCGTTAATTCTCTATCGTGCCGTGACAGTATCATGTCTGAGCATTTTGATTGGCTCAATAGCAATGACATCGCGCTTGAAACGAAACGTGATCGTGACAGCACCGTGTCTAAGTATTTTCATTGGCTAAGCAGTTATGTGATGCGATGTGATTGGTTCAAAGGATATCGTGAATTGCGTACTGTGCTGTGCCGTGACAGTACCGTGTCTGTTGTCAGATCCGTGCCACGCCAAATACCTGTTTAATCTACAGCTATTTTGTATCATTCCAGATGAGAATAAGTTTGGATTCATGGTTGGACCTGAAGACTTCATCAGTAACAAACTAACCACCAAACTGATGCAACAGATAATGGTAGGTTTATGGATGTTAACCATGTGCTTATGTCTATTTATTGTACGGAGTAACGCAATCCTTGACACGTGTTTATTATTTGTTTTCTAATTTTCAGGATCCTTTAATAGTATCAAGTAACGCAATCCCTGATTGGTGTGAATACCTTACATCAACATGTCCCATGTTATTCGCTTTTGAGACTAGACAACTCTATTTCTCCTGCTCAGCGTTTGGCTGTTCACGGTAAGTGCTCCCTTCCTTCCTTCCTTCCCTCCTTCCTTCCCTCCTTCCTTCCTTCCTTCCCTCCTTCCCTCTTTCCCTCTTTCCCTCCCTCCCTCCTTCCCTCCTTCCTTCCTTCCTTCCCTCCTTCCCTCCTTCCCTCCTTCCCTCCTTCCCTCCTTCCCTCCTTCCCTCCTTCCCTCCTTCCCTCCATCCCTCCTTCCCTCCTTCCCTCCATCCCTCCTTCCCTCCTTCCCTCCCTCCTTCCCTCCCTCCTTCCCTCCCTCCACTTGAAAAAAATAATGCTAGCAATCTGGCCACGTTTCCTAATTCTTTTATGCCTCTCTTACCTATTTTTCTTCCTGTTTTTATCTAGTGCTATAGTCTGGCTCCAGAATCAAAGAGAGACCGCCGTTGAAAGAACCCGCGCGCCCACCTTTAGGCGGGATGATTCCCATGAGTTTAAGATCGGACGGTTAAAACACGAGAGAGTTCGAGTACCAAGGGGAGAAAAGGTAGGATCTTAAAGTCGCACGTCCCTCAAACGACACTTTTTTACATCCAACATTGTAACATCAAGTTGATTTAAAATGGAATTCTTGACAACTCAACTTAAAACCTGTTTTCGGCTTCATGCCCATATACATTCTCACACCCAAACCCTTATCAGCTTTCTAACGAAAAATCGATTTTTCGCTGAGAAGGAGCTGGGTACGAGAACGACCCGGGCGTAATGTTTTCCCATATCAGACTACGTGTCATTCTCTAGAACATCATTTCTTTGTTTAATGGTTGTGCTTTAAAAGACACATGAATATGGATACAACTCAAACAAAGAATTATATTCTCAAGAGAATGACACGTGATCTGAAATGAGAAAACATTACTCCCAAGGTAAGGGGGTGTATTGATCCCAAACAAATAACTATCGTTTCAGACGTCTGAATATTTAGCTTCTGTCAATTAAATTTCCAACGGTCGGAGAATTTTTGATCGACGGAAACCAAAATCCAAGGGGTTGTGGTTGGTGCTAATTTTGAAGATAAGTCGTAAAGGTTTTTGTAGGTTGGATTCATATTATGAAACTAAAGTTGACTCATCAACCTTAAAATAATTTTATATTTTCGAGGTTGAAAGGTTATGTAACGTTTTTTGAAAATATAAAATTATTTCAAGGTTGATGAGTCAACTTTAGTTTCATAATATGAATCCAACCTACAAAAACCTTTACGACTTAGTTAACCAATTATCTGGTAAAAAATCGTTACAATGGGCCTTTTGCATGATGGCGTCATTTTACTACCATAACCAAAATGCTTTGCGAATTCACTTTCTTATTCAAATTTGTATATTCTCGTGAGAATAGTAAGACAATTGGTGCTAATTAACTGAACAAATAAAGTGTGCAAGGGAGTCTGGTAGTAGAGGTCAATGACACTATAATGCAAATGACCTATTGACAAGAAAACTACTGAGGTTGAAAGGTTATTTAGCGGAAAATATAAAAGTATTTCAAGGTTGATAAGTCAACTTTAGTTTCATAATTTTGAAGATGTTCAAATATGATGGTATTTTCTCCTTTCAGTTCTTTGACTGTGCGGTGGCTGTCTTACGACATCATGCCAGTAGAAAGGCAATCTTAGAGGTAAATGATCAATTACCTGGATTATTTCTTTGAGCTTTTGTTGTGGTTTATCATCGTCATGTATGCCAAGAAACGCTTACTATGAATGTTTCTTGATGTGTCTGTCCGGCACGTGTGTCGGTCTGACTGTATGACGTGTTTGCATGAATGTCTATCTGAGAACCTGTCTGTCTGAGCATCTGTCTGTCTGAGCATCTGTCTGTCTGAGCATCTGTTTGTATTTCTGTCTGTCTGTCCATCTGTCTTTTTTATCTTTTTGTCTGCCTGAATGACCAGTGTGTAAGACTGTCTGTCTGTCTGTCTGACTATCTGTCTGACTGTCTGTTCTTAGAAGCTGTTCTGACCATGAATGTTTGTTTGTCGGTGTGTACCGTATTACCATCTGTTTGTAATACTGTCCGTCTGTCTCACTGCCTTTTTTATCTGTCCGACTGTTTGTGACGTGTGCATGACTGTCTGACTGACCAACTGTCTGTCTGTCTGTGTTACCCTGCGAGCAGAGGTTTTTTTTCTGACCCTCCTTGGAGCTGGCTGCCAGCTGTGTGTACCTTTGTCTGTAAATATCTGTATTACTGTCTGTCTGTCTTTTTATCTGTCCGACTGTTTGTCTGTCTTTGTGACGTGTGCATGACTGACCAGCTGTCTGTTTGTCTGTCTGTGTGTACGTTTGTCTGTAACGGTATGTATTACTGTCTGTCTGTCTTTTTTATCTGTTCTTCTGTTTGTCTGCCTGTATGACCTGTGTGTACGTCCGTCTGTTTGACTATCTGTCTGACTGTCTGTTCTTAGAATATGTTCCAACGTTTCAACTTGTTTTCTTCAGATCGAGTTTGAAGGTGAGGAAGGCACTGGTCTAGGACCATCACTAGAGTTCTATGCTCTTCTTGCTGCCGAGCTCCAGAAAAAGAGTTTGGGAATGTGGGTTTGTGATGATGACGCTCAAGAGGGCTCCATTAAAGAGGTTAGTCGGCGTCAAGATTTTTGTATTGCTCTGTAAAATGTAACATCCGATTGTGCTATACCCTCGTCTTTGTCCCCCTCCCCATCCCCCTCCCCCTCCCCCTCCGTCCCCCCCCCCCTCTTCTCTCTCGCCCCACCGTACACTACCAAGCAAAACTACCAAACAACGATCTTATTACTAGGCTGCCTGAAGAAAATCCCTCAACAAAATTGCAATACCCAGGTCTTTCCAGATATCAACTTACACAGGGTTCCCGCGATGACAGTTATTAATTTTACCACCTTGTTTATTATAGCGCATTTTTTATTCCATCACAGGTTGACATTGGTCATGGTGGGCGTCCTAAAGGGTACTACGTCCAACAACCAGGTGGTTTATTCCCTGCATCCCTACCACAAGACGCCCCCGACACCGAACGAGTCGTTTCATTGTTCTCCTTACTTGGTATCTTCCTGGCCAAATGTATCCAGGACAACCGATTAGTCGATATCCCGCTATCTTTACCGTTCTTACGTCTGTTGTGCTCCGGTGGCAGTGTTAGTCAAGACCAGCTGGGTCTAACATCGTTAGGGACTTGTCCCAATACAATCAACTTGGGTGAATCTATCTGCTCTCAGGGGTGGGGTGGGGGATCGTCTGACATCACTAATGAATTGGACCAACCAAGCCTTGAGGAAAATCAAAATGCTATAAACAAACTAGACTCGCATTTCTCGAAAGAAGATGAGCTGATAAAGGACGAGGAGCTGTTGAAAGAAGAAGAATCTGAACTCAAGAAAACGAAAGAGAGTGTCGAAGATGTGTCTGTTCTTGCTCAAGAACCTTGTTGGTTCGCTGGACTGATTGATAATGAGTTATCAACCATCGATCCACTCAGGGTCAAGTTCATCAATAGCCTTAAGGAGGTTGTGAATAGACGGAAAGAGATCTTGCAGGATGATAGTCTATCGAATAGTGAGAAGAAGGCGAAAGTACAGAATCTGAAGTTGAATACTAATGGAGTGGAGTGTCACCTTAAGGATCTAGGGTAACTTTTGGCAATATAGTATCGAGCTATTATTTATTTATGTTCAAATAAAACGATTATCAACATCCATCATTATCATCATTCATTATCAACAACCATTATCATCATTCATTATCAACAATCATTAGTCAATATTTGTCATCATCAATCATCATCAGTCATTATCATTAATCATTATCAATAATCATTATTATCAATCATTATCATCAACCATTATCATCAATCATTATCAACAATCAATATCATCATTCATTACCAATAATCATCATCAATCATCATCAATCATTATCATCAATCATCATCAATCATTATCAACTATCATTATCAACAATCATTATCAACAATATTTGTCATTATCAATCATTGTCATAATTAACCATTGTCATCATCAATCATCATCGTCAATCATTATTATCATCAATCATCATCATGATGTTGAGATCAACTTAACACCCAGAATGAAAATGTTTCAATGAGTAATAACTAAACAATAACTGCATGTTTCAATTTTTTTCTGCCCCAAAATGTCTTTAGGAAATCTTTATAGACTTTTTGCTTCACTCATATTCTCTTATAATTTATTTCAACAGCTTAACATTCCAGTTTCTACCTTCATCAAAAGTTTATGGCTTCGATGCGTTGAATCTCATTCCACATGGTGAAGAAGTGGTAAGTAGATAACTAACCCTATTTCTCGGATAGAGCAGATTTGGAATGACTAATTGGAGGAAAAAATGTAAGGTAGCCAAATGTAAACTGAGTAATTTTACCACAGTTCGACCACGAATTCGCTTTAAATTTCGTTATTCAACCATTGCATCTACACGGACTTACTATTTGAATTTACTTAAGGGTGTTATATCAAACTCGTTCTTATTTACATTCAATTGCGTGACTCGCGTGAGTCTAAATGGTAACGAAATATCCTTATCAACACCGGACTTGCCGTACTATGACTGTGTACGGTTCAGTGTGCGAACAATTTCGCTTGCGCGCTTTGATTCAATTGGCCGTACCGTGCCGTGCCGTTTGACAAGCATGCGGACTGTGCTCTAATGCATATCATGCGGCATGTATATGCAGGATTGCGATTTTGGTCAAGAATAAAGATCAGGGTTTTTCATTAAGTTAGGAATATCATTGCAGCTCGTCAAATCATTCACGGCAGATTTCGTATGACTGTAGTACCGTTACCCTGACGGTAGTAAGTCCAAGCGTTCTGATTGGCTCTGCAGTATTTTTATTCACATTGGTCGACTCATCAAATGTGAGTGCATCTATTCTTTTGTTTCATTGGTGCTAGTGTGACCCGTGAGTCACACAAAAAGTACTCTAGTTTCCATGTTACCCCTTCTTTTATTTAATCATAAATCATTAATCAACTGTGTTCTTTGATCATCAGCTTCTGACTCTAGACAATGCCGAGGCATACATCGAGCTCATGACAGACATGTGTCTGTACTCCGGGATAAGAAAACAAATGGATGCCTTCAAAGCCGGTTTTAACCTGGTCTTTTCCATGGAGAAGCTTCGAATCTTCTCACCAGAGGAGCTACAGCTGATGATGAGCGGAGAACACGTGCCCGAATGGACTAGAGAAGATATATTGAATTATACTGAACCCAAGTATGGATTTACTAGGGAGAGCCCGGGATATTTACGGTTTGTTAATGTTTTGGAGAATATGAACGGCGATGAGAGAAAGGTAAGTTGGTATTTGTGGTAAATTTCGCATGTCCTTAATCCATTGAGGCGCCACGCGGTTCCCTCACCTTGAAATGGTTTTCCATTGTAATGCTACGGCGTTTCCTTATCTCGAAATGGCTTTCCATTGTAATGCAACGGGGCTCCCTAACTTCCAAATGGCTTCCCATTGAAATGCAACAGCATTTTTAAACTTTGAATTGCCTTTCCATTCTAATGGAACGGCGTTCTTTCACTTTGAAATGGCTTCCCATTTTAACAACAGTATTATAACCTCGAAGTAGCCTCTGGTGTTATGTTATAACATTCCCTGACCTTGAATTGGCTTTCTTTCTCACGATTATCAAAATGTAGCATAGTCTAAAGGTTCTGACAGACGGTGCAACATTGCACGCAACAAATTTGAATCGGGGTGACACACATTGCAACAAAATCACGCAACATCGCTTGTGTCAGCCTGCTATGTTAAGATATTTGGTCAGCAGTTATAAATTTGGTGCAAGCTGATTGGCTGGAAATTTCAAAACGTTGCATGTAATGTTGCATGTAATGTTGCAGCCACATGATAAAATTTGTTGCGCGCAATGTTGCAAGAGTAGAGCGCGATTCAAATTCAGATTTGTTGCATGCAGCGTTTGAGTGCAACAAGTTTGGGGTAGACACGCTGCAACATTCCTGCTGCGTGCAATGTTGCATGCAATGTTGCACTGTGTGTCAGAACCTTAACATCACCGCCCATGCAGGGATTAGGTTTTTTTACACAATCTACCTTATAACTATTGGTATCTCGATGAGTGATACGTCTGCCTTACTTACAATATCACTCTCTTTCCAGGCATTCCTGCAGTTCACTACTGGCTGTTCATCCCTCCCCCCAGGGGGACTCGCCAACCTACATCCTCGATTAACGGTAGTAAAGAAAGAAGGCGAGGGAGATGGCTCCTTTCCTTCGGTTAACACATGCGTCCATTACCTGAAACTACCCGACTACACTTCTGAAGAAATCCTCAGGGAAAAATTACTCGCTGCAACCAAGGAAAAAGGATTCCATCTGAATTAACCCATCTGGTTGGTACGTTCAATTGCTGGTGTTTAAAAAGTAAGTTGTATTATACACTTTACTTGCAGCAATTCTTTATCGACGTGTGTGTATAAACCTAGTTGGTTGCCTGTGTTAATTTTTGACTGTGAAAAGAAGAGATGGGTGCGGTGGAAAAAGAAATCACGACAAAAAATAAAGCTAAGAAAACTGGAGAAAAACTTTCAGAGCGCAAGAAAACTGGAATTGAAGACTGGGGATTATGCGTTTTAGTTAAAAAATCCAGAAACTGTTATTATGATTATAAAAGGTGAAAAAAGTAAAAGCTAAATTTGGTTAAAATTTAAAGACAATATCTGCAAAAAGTGTTGTTTAAAGATTATTCTAAACTGCAAATATCCCTATCAAATGGAGTAAGACATCTTGCACTAGAAGCAGGTATATTTAACTTGATATTGTTTTGAATAGGTTTCTTTGTAATTTCCTCATATTTTTCCTAAATATTAACTATTTCAAATCTTAAAACTCCAGCCGACAGAAAGTGATCAATTTAGATGTAGTTAGGAAATTTATGTAAATATGATTGAACTATTTACCAGTTTTTTCTAAAATAGTTTTTGTTTCAAGAAAAGAAAGTTAACTGTTAATAAATTGACTTCACAGCTGAATAAGGTTTTTTTGTCAGATTGGTATTTATAGACCGTTCATCGTTTATCAGGGGGTACTATATCTGTCTGGTTCGTATTATGAGGGACTCCTCATGGTGGTGGTGGTAGTGATGCAGATGATGGTGATGGTAATGGAAGGGGTAGTGATGGTAGTCATGATGGTGGGGAGGGGGGGTAGTGTAATGGTGATGGAAGTGGTGGAGATGATGGTGGTGGTAATGGATGGTTGGAAATGATGGTGGTGATGATTGCGGGGATGATTGTGGTGGTAATGGATGATGGAAGGGGGTAGTGATGATGGCCATGTTGATGATGGAGGTTGTGTTATGGTGATGATTGTGGATGATGATGATGGCAGGGGGAGGGGGTTAGTATGATGTTGATGGTAGGGGGTGGGAATGATGGTGGTGATGATGGATGGTGGTAGTAATGGAGGGAGATAGTGATGATGGTGGCCATGTTGATGATGGTGCGGAACATGGTGGTAGTGGTGATGATAACAGTTGCAGTGATGCTACCGATGCTGATGATAGTGATGATGGTGATTGTGATGGTAATGGACTTCAATAAGCTGCTCATCAGGATCCCTTTACATCAATCTTGGTTTCTAAAATACTTCTCCAAAGCTCTTTCGGCGGGATAGAATACCCGCGCCCGGTGATGAATCCCATCATACGTTCCCTCGGGATACCCGCTACTTAACGGGTAGACATCAAGAACTGCAAACCCTGCCTTGCACATCTTGTTCATTGCATATGCATTAAATAACTTGATTCGCTGTTAATAAGAGGACAAAAATCAGAGTTCTTGTTGGCATACTATATTCTCAATGTAGTGTTTACACACGTTATTAGGCAGAATATTAGTCCTCGAGCACGAATGAGCTATTCTCATAGGCCATGAGGGAAGAGGACTAATTCCTTTAGTCAAATCCAACTAGTCAGTCAAATATATGTATACATACAAAAAAAAATTGAATTAAAGTTAAATTTAGTAATTTGGTCTTCAAAGATGGCACTTCTAGATATAACTTATAGCCTAGCAGTAGCTCATCCAATCACAAGGCAGCATTGATAGACCACTAGTGGGATTTGACTAAAGTCCAACATTGGGATTCTATTTCTAGGTGTGCATAGCAATGTATCAAAAAGGCGTTTCATGATGGCCATTTTGTAGTACCTAAATACAAGACCTTGTTTACATGCATTAAGAGTTCTGCACTACTGCTCTAAGTGTATGCTCAAGGGGTCACAAAGTGGAATCATGGGTTGTAAAAATTTGCTAAATTTTCATTTTATTGTATAATTTATGAAATACATACAGTACTTCATAAAAAAAATTCAAGGGCAAGTAGCCTTAAGCTAATTGCAAACCAAATATAGCAATATTCACAACCCATTATCCCACTTTTTGACCTCTTGAGCATGCGCTTAGAGCAGAAGCGCGGAACTCTTAATGCATATATATTCTTATGCCCCAACAATATGGTTCCCTATTTGTCCATCCTTACCTGTTCAGTATGGAATCGTCGCGCACACCCAGAGTACAAATGCGTCTGTTCTCCCAGAGCTGTAATAGTCTTCCATACAACTTTACCTCTATAATGCGCCTTCAGCACCCTCGCCATTCCTTTGATAATATTCTGGTAATTCCTAAAGGTCGTGCTCTTCAGCAGATGGATTCCTGTGTTGAGCAGTAGAGAGCTGTTCTCATCCATACAAGGCTGACGTACAACAGACAGTAGTTCTTCTAATATTATTGTGATGTTTAAGTCCTTTCCTCCATACCTTCGAAAAACAATGTTTATTTAAAAAACATTTCAGATAAATACGTTCTACAGAACTGTCACAATCACCGACAATTAATACATTTTTTTTTTCAAAAAGGTGTGCGAAAATGACCCAAAATCGATCAAAACCATGGGCTATAGTCCATGCGTTTTGCCCAAAAATGGCCAAAAATGACCTATTTTACATCCTTCATTAATAATGCATATTTTTTCAAAAGGTGTGAAAATGACCCAAAATCGATCAAAACCATGGGCTATAGTCCATGCTTTTTGCCCAAAAATGGCCAAAAATGACCTATTTTACATCCTTCATTAATAATGCATATTTTTTCAAAAGGTGTGAAAATGACCCAAAATCGATCAAAACCATGGGCTATAGTCCATGCTTTTTGCCCAAAAATGGCCAAAAATGACCTATTTTACATCCTTCATTAATAATGCATATTTTTTCAAAAGGTGTGAAAATGACCCAAAATCGATCAAAACCATGGGCTATAGTCCATGCTTTTTGCCAAAAATGGCCAAAAATGACCTATTTTACATCCTTCATTAATAATGCATATTTTTTCAAAAGGTGTGAAAATGACCCAAAATCGATCAAAACCATGGGCTATAGTCCATGCTTTTGGCCCAAAAATGGCCAAAAATGACCTAATTTACATCCTTCATTAATAATGCATATTTTTTCAAAAGGTGTGAAAATGACCCAAAATCGATCAAAACCATGGGCTATAGTCCATGCTTTTGGCCCAAAAATGGCCAAAAATGACCTAATTTACATCCTTCATTAATAATGCATATTTTTTCAAAAGGTGTGAAAATAACCTAAAATCGATCAAAACCATGGGCTATAGTCCATGCTTTTTGCCCAAAAATGGCCAAAAATGACCTATTTTACATCCTTCATTAATAATGCATATTTTTTCAAAAGGTGTGAAAATGACCCAAAATCGATCAAAACCATGGGCTTATAGTCCATGCTTTTTGCCCAAAAATGCCCAAAAATGCCCAAAAATGACCTATTTTACATCTTTCATTAATAATGCATATTTTTTCAAAAGGTGTGAAAATGACCCAACATCGATCAAAACCATGGGCTATAGTCCATGCTTTTTGCCCAAAAATGGCCAAAAATGACCTATTTTACATCTTTCATTAATAATGCATATTTTTTCAAAAGGTGTGAAAATGACCCAACATCGATCAAAACCATGGGCTATAGTCCATGCTTTTTGCCCAAAAATGGCCAAAAATGACCTATTTTACATCTTTCATTAATAATGCATATTTTTTCAAAAGGTGTGAAAATGACCCAAAATCGATCAAAACCATGGGCTATAGTCCATGCTTTTTGCCCAAAAATGCCCAAAAATGCCCAAAAATGACCTATTTTACATCCTTCATTAATAATGCATATTTTTTCAAAAGGTGTGAAAATGACCTAAAATCGATCAAAACCATGGGCTATAGTCCATGCTTTTTGCCCAAAAATGGCCAAAAATGACCTATTTTACATCTTTCATTAATAATGCATATTTTTTCAAAAGGTGTGAAAATGACCCAAAATCGATCAAAACCATGGGCTATAGTCCATGCTTTTAGGCCAAAAATGACCATATTTGCATACTTCATTAATAATGCATATTGTTTCAATAGGTGTGAAAATGACCCAGAATCGATCAAAACCATGGGCTATAGTCCATGCTTTTTGCCCAAAAATGGCCAAAAATGACCTATTTTACATCCTTCATTAATAATGCATATTTTTTCAAAAGGTGTGAAAATGACCCAAAATCGATCAAAACCATGGGCTATAGTCCATGCTTTTAGGCCAAAAATGACCATATTTGCATACTTCATTAATAATGCATATTGTTTCAATAGGTGTGAAAATGACCCAGAATCGATCAAAACCATGGGCTATAGTCCATGCTTTTTGCCCAAAAATGGCCAAAAATGACCTATTTTACATCCTTCATTAATAATGCATATTTTTTCAAAAGGTGTGAAAATGACCCAAAATGATCAAAACCATGTGCTATAGTCCATGCTTTTTGCCCAAAAATGGCCAAAAATGACCTATTTTACATCCTTCATTAATAATGCATATTGTTTCAATAGGTGTGAAAATGACCCAAAATCGATCAAAACCATGGGCTATAGTCCATGCTTTTTGCCCAAAAATGGCCAAAAATGACCTATTTTACATCTTTCATTAATAATGCATATTTTTTCAAAAGGTGTGAAAATGACCCAAAATCGATCAAAACCATGGGCTATAGTCCATGCTTTTGGCCCAAAAATGGCCAAAAATGACCTAATTTACATCCTTCATTAATAATGCATATTTTTTCAAAAGGTGTGAAAATGACCCAAAATCGATCAAAACCATGGGCTATAGTCCATGCTTTTAGGCCAAAAATGACCATATTTGCATACTTCATTAATAATGCATATTGTTTCAATAGGTGTGAAAATGACCCAGAATCGATCAAAACCATGGGCTATAGTCCATGCTTTTTGCCCAAAAATGGACAAAAATGACCTAATATGCATCCTTAATTTTGTATGATTCATAAGTTAGTGATATTTTTCAAAAAGTTTGAAAATGGTCCAAAATCGTTGAATGGATGATAGGGCATGCTTTTTTCTTGAAGTTGGTGAAGAAAGAAAGAAATATAACAACAATTAAGAGAGGAAACTGAATGAAGATAGTAATTTTGCCAATATATTCGTACAGTATATTGGGAATTTGTTTAGTATGTTATATCCTAACCTCAAATCGGTCTCTTTGTTTGGATCACCGTGTAGAATATAGACCCAGACAGGTGTGTAATAACAGGCTCGGAATACCTGGGTACATAAGGGTCGTGTCTGTAGTGCTTCGTAAAATAGCCGGTTCACAGAATCACCGTAGATCCATAGTACACCTGTACCGGTGATGTGACCTGATGGTGTAGGAGGACGAGCTAGAATAGAACTAGGCAATTAATCCATACATTTTCACATTTATTCTGATATTTTGTTTTTAATGCCTTTGCATGCACAGTAAGTTTCGTTTAAGTTCGCACAGCACAGCACAGCACAGCACAGCACAGCACAGCACAGCACAGCACAGCACAGCACAGAAGAAGAAGAATAAGAAGAATAAGAAGACGAACGAAGAAGAAGAAGAAGAACAAGAAGAACAAGAACAAGAACAAGAACAAGAAGAAGACGACGAAGAAGAAGAAGAAGAACAAGAAGAAGAAGAACAAGAACAAGAAGAACAAGAACAAGAACAAGAAGAACAAGAACAAGAACAAGAAGAAGAAGAACAAGAACAAGAACAAAAAGAACAAGAAGAACGAGAAGAAGAACAAGAAGAAGAAGCGACACATTTATTAGGAGACTTGATGACATAGAATAAGTGATGTATTTGAATAAAACAGTAACATCTGCGAGCCTTTTCCTCATTTCTGTTCCCCATTTCATTCCTTCATCTGTCTCCCCAAATCCTTCTTGAACCGACCCCTGTTCTGACTTGTTTTGCAAAAATGTAGTGCGCATTATGCAATCAATGTCACGTCCCCATACTTTCTTTAAAACCTAAACTAAGGCTCTTCACACATATATAGACAAGGCTTACTCTCTAGATAAGGCTGCCATTCATCGTCTATCCATCTACCAAAACCATCCCACACGAGCGTGCAGTTCTCTGGACACCATTCTTGACTGTCAAAATCCGCCATCAACAATTCTAGTAATAACGGAATAATGAGATTTGACGGGAAATAACTCACTTTAATACGAGACATTCTGCGCTTGTCATGCACAAAGGTTTTAGTACAAGGCTTCGTACTATATTAAATTAATGTATTTCTCCTGTCACGAATGACTGAGCATTGCAAACGAAACCTCGCATTGAAACCTTTGTGCGTGACAAGCGAACTAATATCTCGGAAATGGGCTATTAATTACGAATTCCGAATCACATACACATGTAATATGAAGGTGGTTGGGCTCTGGGGTCGTCTTTGTTCAAATGATTAAGGCATGGTTGGTTTGTAAAATGCTTGGCTTTGCAATTAGTCACTAGCCACATTTGAGAAATAGCAATCGGTTCATCATAGGAAGGGGAAAAGTAAATAAAATAAAATGTAAAAATTAGTGGCGTGCCACATTTCGTCTTATGTGTTTTGGGACCCCTGATCAATACTTCTCAGGGTTCGTCCCAGACATGAGGAAAAGTATTTCATGTGTTCTTACCTTGTTTTTCGTGGGTTGGTGGCTCTTTTACTGTGATAGTGATAGTCGAACCATGTCTAAACTTCTGATCAATGTAATCATCTTCAGAATGCAGAGAGTCCTCGCGCTGAAAAGACCCGTGTCTGCAGCCTTCGACAAACAGCAAGTCACACAATATAAACTATTACAATCCCCGCAATTCCTATCCAAGACCGTGGGGTTTCATTGCAGCCGGTTCTGGTAAGGTCCTCAGTTTTCAATGTTTAACTACTGACAATATGTCTCGTGTATTCATATATTATCGAACCTTATGTGATCTCTATGATAACGACGTTATTCGTGTCTTATATTCATTTTTACGATTTCAGTGACGGGTCCAGAACGATCGTAAGGGGGATGACTGTTACCTAGAAAGGCATGACATAGCGTTCTTTTTGGATTTACCTTTTCTTTATTCTTTTAATTATTCTTAACTCCAAAAGGGGGGTGGGGGCTATTCAGCCTATACACCCCTCTGGCTCCGCCCTTGGAGTTTTTAAACAATAAAAGGATACATTACCATCGAAACCTCTCCGTGGAAAATCCACCATTTATTACCAATTATCCCCTCCCCTCCCCCACAGACAATTCCCAAACCGTTCATGTTCATTGAAGGTCTTACCTTTTCTAAACCAATCATATGGCGGATTTTTCAACCCGTGACAAAGCGAGTAGTCCAGGGTCAGCTGTGCTGTATATGTCCCAGGCTCAAAGAGTAGAAGCGCCATCTCGTAGGTCCCATTTCCCAGATCATACATTGACCCCATTAGGCTGGAACGTCCGATGACTTTGAGCCTCCATGAATCTCCCCCAATAACTTTTGACGTGTTTTTCATTGAAACTGTTTGAATATAAATCTTAGTGAATTGTCCTGCGAGTTTAGGGTCCACCCAGGCAATATAGCTATCATTAGCATTGGTACTTGAGTCCTTGGGCCACTTTTCGTACCCCCACTGACGGACCCGTCCCTTGCAGGACGTGCTAAGTGAGCGCCAATCTTGTCTGGCTTGTCTTTCTCGGCACCAGTCTCTTTTGAACTCTTGGTAGACATCGCCACATGTCACTGGTAAAACAGTGACGTATACGAAACCTAACAACCAAAGTATCCACGTCGCCATGGTGATGGGCCAGAGGCCGTTGAACGTACTTTCACATTTTAATGGGAGATTCTAATCATGAAATGAAAAATTCCTTTTAACAGTTTCTTATTATGATCCATATTGAAAAAGAAACATTTATTTCATATTTCATTACAATTACATTACAAGAACATCGTTTAAAGTTTTGAGTATTTTTGCGCCACGCTTCTCATGATTGCATTAATACTTACAATTGTAAATCACCAAAATATTTTGTTATAATTTCGAAATGAAACGGTTATTATATAAATAAAAACAGTTTTATTTTAGAGAAAAATAATTGCTGTTTTGATTGTGATATTGCTTTTGAATTAAACTTATTAATTATAAACTAGAGAACCTCAGTTTTACGGTCCGAGCAAACCATAACTTCTCGCCGCCTGACATTAGTGGAAAATTGTGCTTGATGTCATCATACCTTGATATCTTGTCAAAGCCTCCAGGGATCCATTAAAAAGAGCCTTGTACAGAGGGAAGGGTAAAACCATGAATGTTCGGTGGTCGTGACGATCTACGCATGGATACCCGTGGTGTTGATCATCAGCCAAAGTACCTGCCGTGTTCGTCGCTAGATGGGAAAGAGGATTGACCTTTCTTGCACGGATCACAGAGCAAGTTAAGCGTATGCACTATTTTGATAAACGCTCGTGATGCTGCGCCCATTCGTAAATGATATAAGGTAAAAAATTTTTGAGCGTCTTTAGAAAACTTAAGTTTCTATAAACATCTCCTCCCCACCATACTACACAAACCCACACATAAAGAAGATAACTAGTTAAAAACTAGTGTGAGCTGCGTCGATGTTTCTAATGAAACCCACATATACCTATTTCAAAAAATGTCGTCATCTTATAGGCGAAAAGCGATAGAACATAGGCTATAATAGCTGTAATGACTTGTGTTCATGCTTTTTGTTCTCGTCAAGAGCTTGGTCCTCTCGAGAGGGAAAAAAAAACCCGGATTCCCAAATTAGGAATTGTTGGGAATTTCTTTGAATTCCCAATTCGAACACCAACATTGGGATTTATTGTTGGGAATTTCCTTCTAATACCCAATAGAAAAACAAAATTCCCAACAAACTAACATTGGGAATCAGTGCCACGTTCCCAATTTCGTTCTCTCTGGGAATTGGATAGGAATTTGTTGGGAATTCAGGGAAATTCCCAACAATTCCCAATTTGGGAATCCGTTTTTTTCCTGTGCTCCATCTCGGAATGACCGAATCCCCTATCGCCATGACAAAGTTTTTTGAAATAGGTGTATGGAGGTTGACGAGTCGTCTTGCTATCATCCTTACAATATACGTTTGGCAGTGAAAATTGGAAATTTAGTTGTAATTGGTTTAATAATTAAAATTTCATAGATTGACAGAACTATTACTGACCATGAAGCTTTGGACTAACCTGGCTTGCCATGGGTGTTCTTGCTTTACCAGGCAGGAAAACCAGTCACAGTTTGTTGGGACAAACTAAAAAGTGCTAGAGCAAGAGAGCCTGGATAATTCCCATTTATTTTGTTACTGGACATAGTATGTGAGCCAGGAAAAGTTTGTTTAATATTTCCTTAGCGGAGGGGGGTGGGGGATAAGCAGTATGTCTCTTAGAATATCTTTTCATAAACCCAACCTTCTACAAAAAAAATATTAAAAATTCCCTACTTCTTTTCTAATGTCAGAAAAATAAGGAGCTTACAGGAAACCAAAAAGTTACCAGGAAAATGTACAGTATGAAAAGGAGAACCATGCAATTTTATAGAAAACATCAATAACACAGGCAGAAGAGATAACTAGCTAAAAACTAGTGTCAGCTGCGTTGGTTTTTCTAATAAAACAGTAATAAATAAAAAGGTAAATTATACACCGTTAAAAGATGAAGGGTGCTAGTCCTTCGTCGGAGTAAAAGAGGCAATAAACTTGAATGATATTTACACTTTTATTTTACAATTTTTCTAATAAACATAAATGAACATGACTTTTTTTAGAATGGAGAAGAAGTAAATAAATGGAAACTTGGATTATCTATTTTACAAAACATTATCAGGATGAGGCTGCAAGAGGGATAAGGCAAAAACTTACTAATGTATTTCATCTACTAGATACTTTATCCAGCTCCACGAGGGGTGCTAGTACACGGCTTTTGTTTGCTTCTACGATGTGACCATTCATAATCATTTCCTCTAAAATCATGTGTACTTTGCCTAAATTAAACATGATCTAAAAATGCATTAAAGAAAAATACTGTCTTGAAACGATATGTTTTACAATATGTTCTCACTAACATCAGGCCCATCCTTATCCCCCCCCCCCCTATCCTATCCCACCCCACCCGATACCCCAGACTTAAGTCTAGCTTTGTTTGGTATCGTTTTTTGAGGCCCACACAATAATCAAACTTTTACATTAGGCTCTCAGACTTAATTTTTGCATTCTATATAAACAACAATCATAACAATATTGTAACCTAAATAATCATCTTTACATTATATCATTGATTGTGTCATTCATTGAATTTTACTCAAAGGATACATCCAACTCACACTGAAAAAAAAGGAAAAGAATTAAAACATTTATTCTTGAAACCAATAGCAGATGTATCAGAGTTACACTCTATTAGCTTCAAACAACATTGTCCCCTTCACAGTTCCCTGTGTGATCTTAAAAGGTAGCTGTGCCTTTGCAGTGGCGGATCCAGGACTTTAAGAGGGGGGGTTCATTTTTGCAAATCTCGGCACAACAAAAACATTCTCTTGCATCATCATTTTTCCCATGAGGCACATCACTGGCATAGGGGCGCTCCTGATAAGGATAACCTTTCCACCAGTCCAGGCCTGATTATTGTGGGCGAAGGTGCTAATTTTCAAAAAGTGGACCTACCATACTTTTATTTATTTATTTTAAAAAATATAAAAAATCCAAGGTACCAGCCGATGGGGGGTTCATTTGCACCCAATGAACCCCCCTAAATCTGCCACAGCTTTGTATTGAAGCAAGACGAACAGTAAGCTTGCAATGATAGAGACCTATTCTTAACACCTTGGACAATATTATTCACGTCTCTATCACTGCAAGCTTACCGTTCGTCTTACTTCAAAGCAAAGGCACAGCTACCTTTCAAGATGGTGCAGGGAACTGTTAAAGGGAATATTGTTTCAAGTTGAGGTGGTTGGGTAAATGATGGAGTAAATAATATAAGAACATTCCATGAGTTGTACCACTAGATACGTCTAATTACGGCCATTCTCAATCACACGTGCCCTCTAGCGATTGTTTTTGTCATGACAAAGTAGATTTTGGTGGACGTCAATCAAAGCATTTCCATGACATTCTGTAGGCACGTGCCCTTATAGCTTTGTGTTTTCCGACAATGTGACGGGAACGCCTTGTGATTGTCGTCCACCAAAACCTTCTTCGTCACGACAGAAAAAATCACAAGAGGGCGCGTGTGATTGAGAATGGCTGTAATATACTTCTCATGTACCATTTCAATACCAGCTTAGTCTGTGTTTTATGTTTTGAACCCCGACAATAATAATTATTTTGCAATAAATTGTTTGCATACATCAGTGGAATTGATATAACTGCAAAATTAAAAAGTTATGTCGTTTAACCAATTTCTGTTTGCAAGACTGCAAGTTATCCAGCACAAAAAGGCAAAAAAAAAGTTGCTTCAAAAAATTCAACCCAACAAATTAAAGCAGGATCATAAGTGACATGTCTCATCCAAAGCCATAAAATTCTGAATGCCTAAATAAAAAAGTGGATAGCTAATTGGTACTTATTCGTTTTCTGTCTTAAAGACTTACCACACTTTCAAAGTATTTGTCTAATATTTCCACAAGATTATGAATAAACTCTAATATCCCCAACTCATTCTGTGGAAAAATAGAGATCAAATGTTGGCATCGAAAAGGAAATAACAGATTTGAAAGCAAAAATAAGTGCTTGTCAATTCTTGGTTTGCAATCAATCCCAAGATAGCACAATAACAAAAGGGATGTCCGCCATGTTGGAAGATATAACAATAGAATTCATTTAAAAATCTTTTGTCAAATTCTTCCAACATGGCGGCTATGCCGTCTATTGCAAACGAAGAATAGTAGAGGGGGGATTGTCTTGTTCTTACCTCGGAAGAATCGACCCCTACGATGAAATACAGCGAAGCATATCTTCGATAAACAACCTTGAAGTTTTTATACTCCATGAACGAGCACTGTGGAATAACAAGAACCAAAAGAATATGAGATTAAAGAAATAACAAGCTGATGTGTCGACAGTACACTGTACCTGATCTTCATTTCTGGTTAGACATTTACGGACAATTTCTGCCTCTAAACTACTTCTTTCTTCTAATTTAATGTACTCATAATACTGAGACAGCCGTGTTTGGCCTTGTTTGTTAACGAGGAATAAGAATTTCAGCATCTTTCACTCATGATGAACAACATTTCAGCTGAAAACTAGTTTCGCCCAGGCGTTGCTGGCGCGAGTAAAACCTGAACTGCGCATGAGTAGTAGATTCAAAACAAAGATGGCGGACAAAGTTGATGGTTGTGAACAAGAAACGTCCATCATTTCTATCGATGATTCTAACGAAAATCAAAGCGATGGAGGCATGAGTTCTACTCTTGAAAAGCGTTACAGCTTGAAAGAAGCCAACGAGATTGGAAAAGAGATGTTGGAATCAATACAAAGCGCGCTGGCCCCAAAGGTTTGCCGAGGCCGTGGTAAGACTGAAGACATCGAAGA
Source organism: Actinia tenebrosa (assembly GCF_029948245.1). NCBI lineage: Eukaryota > Metazoa > Cnidaria > Anthozoa > Actiniaria > Actiniidae > Actinia > Actinia tenebrosa. Next base: position 6,024,468 of record NW_028292585.1, read on the forward strand.
TCCTCATGTTAAAGCGTGGAAATACATGGAAGAATGCAATGTTTTGCTTATGTTAGAGGTAAATATTTGGTTTAGGAAAGGATTATATTTTCTATTGGTTCCAAAGGGTACCCTGATTCAACATATATTACCTTTACATTATTTTAAAGATCTACCCATAGCTTGGTAAATATTTGCAGAGTGACCTGCCTGTGAAAAAAGGAGAAAAGAAAATGTAGAAAAATTAAATGGTTGTCAGTGTGTATGTAAAGCTCAATCTCTCTTATTCTCATCAACAATGGAAAACAATCCTTTACCCCTGTTTCCTTCAGTTTGATATAGATTATACAAGAAGTTTCTTGTTTATTAAATGATTGTAGTAGATGGGGAATTTGTCGATTGTTGTTCTATATATTAGTTTATATGTTGTTTAAAATTAGTTCCATACAATAACATACCATAATCCCCCCCCTCCACACACACACCCTTCCAGTTATTGACCCACTGTTCCCAAGAGGCTAAGTCAAATTTAAGAAAAACTGTTATCAGAAAATGCCATGCTGGGGCCTCTCTACCCAATCATATTGAAACCACTCCTCCAACAACAACAACTCCCTTCCACTACATCAAAACCACTGACACACCCTCTGTCCCTTCCCATAGACTAGATATTGGATACACTACTTTGCTAATGCAAATTTTCTCTCATTCTAGTTTACTCAGTAATGGTGTGGCATGACCACATTTTTTCTCCTTAATTCAACAAATTTCTAATATTTTGCTCCACTGAGTAATAAACTGGAATGAGAGAAAATTTGTATTATCAAAGTTTATTATATGACCGTGAATCTTAGAGCCTGGACACTAGCAAATCAAGCAATCTGATTGGATAGATCTCATTGTGGACTGGTCTAGATTCTCCGGTATTAACCGGTCCAATCGCATATTAATCTTACGGCGAAAACATTTTGTCCTTTTCAATGAAAAGTGGTCATATAATAAAACTCTTTTCAACCGAGCTTGGTCTGTCTGTACAGGATAATCTTGACCTTGGCGGGTACAGACCTTGGTCAAGATTATCCCGTACAGACCTCCCGCTCGGTTAATAAGATCTAAGTATTGGTGATATTGAAGCCACCCCACACTCTCCCAGCACCTTCGTATTCTTTCCGATTAGTCTAAGGAAGTCCACCCTTTGCTACATCACTGGCCACCCATTTTCTCAGAGCAATCTTTTTAAGACTAAAAGCCTTACTTTTATAGATTCTCTTAACAAAACTGGTCTATGAAAAGCCTGAAGTCCCTATGCAGTTTATGGCAGATGAAATACAGAAGATGAAAGGAAAAGATATAAGAAGTTACCAAGCCTACAAGGAAGAGAGTACTCAGAAATAAGCTATTAGGCTTTAGGTTTTATAGAGAAAGTTATATTTATAAAAATTACACACTTTGCTGTAATATATTTTATTCTGATTATATTTTATATTTAAAAAAATATTGTATATTGGACAGACTGATTATTAGATTTTTATTAGAGATAGAAAGCTGTCTCCTTTTTTTGATATTCATAGTTTTATGGTTAAGGTTTTTGGGAATTATTAAATCTATGGGTTATTAGATGCAAACAAAAAAAAAATTTAAAATCTATTTTGCTGAAGGGGAATTTTTGTATGAAAAAAAATGAAATAAAAAGTCAAACGTTCTTCAAATATACATGATATATTCCAGTAATTGTTGTTTTCTCCTTAATTTAATTTAATTTTTTTAAAGAGCTCATGACGAAACAACTAATATTTATGGCCCAAGAGGCAATATGATAGTGCCAACTTTGACTGGAACTAGGAATTCGTTCCTATTCACTTGACCCACCCTTTCCTTTTGAACGCGATGAGCCACGCATTCTTTTGCTCAGTGAGTGGTGATTGAGTATTAACGATTGGCCTCCAACAAATCTATCAAATCTTCATTATTGTTTGATTTTTATTGGCTTGACGATTAAAAGAAGAGTTCTCCATAATTTTGTTTTGTCGCAAATTAAAGAATTATTGGTTCCGGGAATAACCAGAAACAACCTAAAACCATCTTGCCTGCGCACGCAACGCAAGTCGTAAAACTTGTTCTAGGATCTTTCACAGGTGGAACTCTTCAAAATGCTTGAACTCGTTTCCGTCCGTAACCTACTGACCTTAATCAGGTCAAAAGACGATAATAAAACATTAACAAAAACAAATTATTGTGATTCGGCCAAACTTCAACCGGCCCTGCTCTTCCTGCTGCCGGGAAGGAACCATTTTAGACGAAAAAAAGTCATATTTTTTCACAAATCGAACGGTAAGGAGAGTTGTAAGCTTCTTTAGTAAATTACCCAGTTTCGTAAAAATTCTTTAAAGTTCAACATACAGCTTTTTTTACATTTATGAGGTTACGAATGAAAGAATAGAAAAACGATTTTCTTAAGTCGTTAGAATGACATGACGTGCTAACGCTAAATCAAACTTAACTGGTAAACCAACCCATCTCTAATCCCTTTCTTCCCACTGTATGTAGAGGGACATGTAGAGGGACATGTAGAGGGACATGTAGAGGGACATGTAGAGGGACATGTAGAGGGACATATGGTTTATCAATATTGATTACCTTTTTTCCAGATCGTTAGACGATGTATGTATCCTTGATAACGGTAACTTTGTTAGTTCTCTACGAGGTTCATCCTGATGAGGTGAGACAGCTTGACCAACTCACAATAGTCTCTATTCGATATGCGAAGGGACAAAACATTCTGAGATAAAAATGTAAGATTCATGCTAAATAAGAGAATAAATGAGGAAGCTTTAGGTAAGCTCTAAGGACTAAGCTCTGGTATACTTATCCTATGACAATGTGTCTAACCTAGCAAATAAGGTTGATTGTCTTCAAACATGTAAATCATAATTTGGTGCCATTCATATACGAAGTAACTGACTCTTTCGATCCCTATATCTCTTTAACCTGTTCAGTTTTGGAACACAGTATAGGTCGGCATTGTGTGATGTCGTAATAAATGGTCCAATCACAATCAATTCACTACTTGTTTAACATGGTTTAGTACCCCGGGGAGGGGACTCCGGAAAAAAGTACCGGGGATGCTCGTCGTATCTCTTAGGGGTAAAAATTCGCGATGTGGTATCTTTTAGGGTGTTAAATGCGAATTTTTGAAAATCAGCATTTTCTGGTATCTCTTAGGGTGTAGGAAAAGGAGAGAAGGCCACAAGTTTATTAGTGTAGTACACTATTTAGTGCCACCCTCATTAAATAAAGTTGTTATTATCATTATTATTATAGAAGCGCGCATCGATATGGCTTATCCCAGGCGCTTTTTATATAAAATTCAATCTTATTTGTTGTGGTATCTCTTAGGGGTTAAAAATCATTCAGCCACTCCCTTTTTTAAAGACTTCCGGTATCTTTTAGTGGTGCTTTTGAAAATTTTCGACGAGTATCCCCGGTACTTTTTTCCCGGAGTCCCCCCCCCCCCCGGGTTTAGTACTGATAATTTGGTAAAGCGGGAAAAAAGATTAAATAACGGTGTTCAATGGTTTGATGACGTAGGGCCGTATGATTGGCAGATTCAGAAGAGATACCAGCCAACCTCATGTCGAAGCCATCTACAGTAGATACAAACAGCAATCACATGGAGAGGTAAGGATTTGATTTTTTTTCGAAGCACCATCAACCTTGAGGTGCAGCACTTACGAAAGTGAATTTCGAGTTGCTTTCCCGTATAGGCAACTTACTATGGCAACTATCCTGGTGGAGGAGCATGCTCTCTAGACCCCTTGTCACCGCTGGCTAGTCAACCAGGATGGATCAGGGTCGCAGCCGGAAGGGAGGATTTCCAGAACAGTTTAGGCTGCGGTATGTGTCTGGAGATTACGGGCACTGGTAAAGGGAAAGGAACGGATCCAGTGACAGGTACCTTGAGAGCAATTGTACATGACCTGTGTGGCGGATGCAAGCAGGGTAAGATATATTTTAGTTCATCTATTTATCCCGTGAGTTATTTCCCTCCCATCATTTAGTCTATCACCCTTCCTTTGCAGGGGCGGCGGAAGCTAAAAGTCTTTGGGGGGGGGGGGGGGGCACTGAAGATTATATTTAACGCTATGTGATAATGACAATGTTTTGTTTGATTGCAGACGCATGCGCCGTAAAATAATGACTAAGAACCAAAACATTTGGTGGGGGAGGGGGGGCACGTGCCCCCCCCCCCTCCCCCGGTTCCGCCGCCCCTGCTCTGCCTTTTCTTTCCTTCAGTACTTTCTTTCTCCCTCCTCTCTTTCTTTCTTATTCACACCTCTCATTCCTATATTCCTCCAATCCTTCTTCGAGTCAGTCTCCAAATGTCCATTTTATAATTCGTTCATCTATTGATTTGTACAAAACCTACCCCTGACCAGGTGACTTCAATCCCCTACCATTCTAGTTCGCCTTTAATTTCCTCTCTATCTTCCTTCTAGCCATATATTCTCTCCATTTATTAATTAAGTCATTTATTCACTTGCACAATTTGACCTCAAATTCCGAAAGGTGACTTGGACCTCTACATACCTGGTGATGGAAGATGGGAAATCTTCTTTAAAGCCATCGACTGCCCCATCGTAGAGGGTACCAGTGGTAACATCATGATGAGGTTTACTGGCAGTAACCCATGGTATATCAAGTTGCAAGCACGTAACACCAGGTGAGGGCAGCTAAACCTAATAATATTCAAATTATTCCCCTTGAATGAAAGTAAGTGGCTTGGCCATTTTGTAGACGCGCCGAAATTGTACCAAACCTCTCAACAATCACCTATTAAGTGGGAAACCTCTATATAGCGACCAGTGGTCAAAGTCCCAAAGGGGGTTTTGCGCTAAAAAACACCAGTAGTCTATTAATCATCCAACCTCTGTTAAACGGCTACCTATTAAGCAGCCTCTAATTAGCGACCACATGACAATTCCCAAATTGTGTCCCTGACTTATAGACTGTTCTTTGTTTATTAAGCACAAAATCTTTGCTCGTTGCTCAAGAAGGCTCCCAGATGTGAAATTCGACTCGTGCCTATCCTATTGTTAAATGCTGCAAAGCAAAGCCAGCCCTTGAATAGTTTTTTTTGTACACAGGGTTCCCGTGGCAGGGATCGAGGTTCTTAAAAATGGCAAATACTCTTGCTTAAAGCGTGTCAACGATAACTATTTCGTGGGGGACCGGCTCGGTAAGGTGGATTTCCCCATGCAAGTGAGGCTGACCGCTGTAACGGGTGAACAGAGAGAGACCATTATCCCCGCCATGAAGAACGACCAGGACACTATAACTGATATCCAGTTCACGGGCAGCGAGGCTGGTGGTAAGTATGTGATACATGACGTCACTTCTGCTGGTATGGAATCATGTATGACATCACTTCCGCACTAAAATGACAGGGTAAATTTGGAGTGCATGTGAACAAACTCAGTAATGGACGTACCGTTTTTTGATCATGCCATTGTCTAATAATCATTCTCATTGGATGAGCAATTTTTATCTCAGGAGGACCGTCTTCTATCAAGTGTATGGGACAAGGCAACAACTCACCCTACCCCCCAGGAGGAATGGGTAAGTAAAATGATCCCCTTCCGGATCCCTTGCAATGCTCTTTCCCCACATCGATAGTACCGAAAAAACTAAATGAATATCAAATACTGAATTTACTATGTTGGTTTCAATCCCTAGAGCCCGGTTCCTCTGGCGTATCACCCGGCCAGCCTACACCTGGTCCAAGTCCAGTGCCTTCACCAGCACCAGCACCATCTACAATCCCTCCCACTTATCCATCAAGACCAGGTAACTTTATATAATTAGCAATTATTCGCCGAAGGCGAAGTGAATGTCGGGGAATATTTACCGAGACGCGAGTCTTCGAGTCTTCGAATCTTCTTTTAGCAAAACTTTTAGGCCATACTTCGTTGCCTTTTTAGTATTGATAGGAATGGCATTTACTTATTCATTTTTTCAATTTCCTCATCGGAAATCATAGCAAAACGATTGCCGGCAGATGCCATTTTGTTGCCGACTCAATATTCCGAGATTCAGAGGTGAATATCGTACAATATTCACCTCCAATTAACCAATGAGCGCGCGCGTTCTTAGGAAGTACACAAGTTGGTATATGCTAATATTCTATATTTACCTTTCCATTTTCCTATTAAGTTCTTTGTTGTCTTTCAAGGGCGTCCAAAAAATGCTAACGAACTTTTCCCTATCGGAGTCGATTTTTTGAACTCAGCACTTCATCTGATTAGACTTTGTTATGTCTTTCTTTTGATTCGAAGGTTTTTATTTAGGTTCCTCTCCAGATCCCCCTTCAACCCCTTCCCAAAAATTTAATCTTCATTTCAATTCGATCTGTTATTTAGCCGCGCCCTGACTTTGATCAACCAAAGGTATTTTCAAGGTATCAATAAAATTTGAAGAATTAACAAAGTTTTGTAATTTGTATTCGTCCTAGAAAATGTCAACTTCTGTAAGCGACGTAAGGGAGGAACGTATCCAGATCCTGACAGATGTAGCGGGTTCATCATTTGTAACATTGGTAACACCCATAGGATGACATGTGGTGATGTTCTTTTGTTCAACCCCAATGGCATGAACTGTGACTTACCAGGAAGAGTAGACTGTGGAGATCGACCTCTGGACAGTCCTAAAGACAACCATGAGGACATCCAAGGACAGTTTGGTGACCAAGTACAGGAAACTGGGATCCATGGACAACCCAAAATACAGGAAGAAAAGCCAATAGGGGAACGTCTGAGAAATGAGTCCCTACCCTTTAGAGGAGGCCACTTTTCCGGGGAGATTGCTAATAGTCAAGAAAAGCCAAAAATAATGGCAGACCATGGTCCAAGAGATGATAAACAGACACTAAAGACAGGTAGTGCAAATTCTCCCAGCTATCAAGAGTTTGACGACAAGGTGGAAGTCGATGACACTCAAGAGACCCCTTCTATTCGACTCGGCGTAGACTTCCGTGAAAGTAAAAAAGAAGAAAAGAGCGATGACTCCAAACAAACTGATACCAACCATGTAAAAACGACAAGTTCGAAAGAACCAGTTCTACATGTGCTGATTAATGGCGATACAAACCTTACCCCTATGTCATCGTCAAGCAAATCAGACGATGAGACAAGCAAGCCTAGACCTTCTTTCCAGATAATGGTCAACAAGGACGGTATCAAGGCAAGCTTGGGTCGAAACCAAGAAGAACGCAAGAAAATGGACGACAGTTCTAATTCTGACTCCGACACACAAAAAACAAAACACACTTTTCATTTCGTCATTAATAATGATCAGAGAAAAAGAGTTAACGACCAAGCTGAAGAGAGTAATTCAGGTGCAAGTAAGCAAGAAGGAAAAGTTGGTGGAGGAGATGAAGAGAGAATCTCTAAACCCAATTTTGAGCTGACCATCAAAAATAACAAGGACCAGGTCATTGGTCAGGAAGAACAAAGACAAAAGCAGTTAGAATATCATGATGGTAACAATGATGATCAAGCAGAACAAGGTAATGGAAAGAAAGGTCAAAATATGACACGTGGTAGTCAAGGTGATGATCATCCAGCTCGCGGTATCCATAATAAGGAAATACCTAATGGTCAACAAACTCAGACACTGGATGCAGTCAAACAGAACGTGAATGAGGTGAAGAATGTTAACAAGGAGGCCAAAGTACAGCACTTGAATGGTGCAGATAAAGGAAACGAGCCTGGAATGGACATTAAATTCCTTCCACCGATGCCACTACATGACCGAAACTTTTCTACTAACGCGAGCCAAAATACGAAAGTTATGAATGCCCAAACTAGCAATGATAATGTTTCTATCAAAACACCTGTTAAAACGAGTGATGATACATTAAAGATTGGTTTGGTCCAAGGTGACATCAACAAAAGTAAAGAAGGAGGACGAATAACTCAGAATAATACGCAAGCAGGTAACCAAGAAAAAGTAATTGAGATGAAAAAAATTAATGTCAAGGAAATCGAATCGACAAAACCGAATAATGCACAACAGTCAAATCATCGCACCAGTGGTGTAAACATTATAACAAAGCCTTTAGGACACTTGCCTATAACTAGTACCATCACCAAGCCAATTGAGGCAAGCCACCAGGATAGCTTGAGGTTTAAACCACCCCAAAGTGCGTTTAAACATCCTTTAGAAACCTTGAGCTTTGAGAATCAACGACAAACTTCTATTTCTAAGGAGCAGCTTAAAGTAGAGAATGTCAAGACCACTGAGCATACAGATAAGTCATTGGCACAAGATTCGATGGGGAGTTTGGAAAAGAATAGAAAAGAACCGGGCACTGAAAAAGGAAGTGAAAAACCAGAGAAAGCTATGGACACCAGTGATGTTAATGCTCCTGAAAATTCCGAAGGCGCCCAGGTAAAGGTCAAGAGGCCTACCCTTGATATTCTAGTCAATGGCAACAGTGGAAGAACGACCGAACTACGAATGAGAAACAGCAACAATGAGATCGCACGACTGAACGACGTGGGTGGGAAGCAAACAACAAATCGTAACCCAGTCATTGGCATTACCATCAAACATAAGGGAGGCCCAGACCATCACATTCTTTTCAGCAAGCGGCAACGGCTCTCAAATGACAAGCTTCGTCATCATCACAAACATCACTAGACCAATACTATATTGGCCTGCGCTTAGTGGTCTGATTGTAGTTTTGAAAGGACAAAAGACGTTTCAGAAAACACAGACATGTTAATGTTTAAAAAAATCATACTCATTGAAAACAAACTTGGTCTAAAATAAGAAAATGTTATGCCTATCGTTCTTTAAGAACGAAAAAAACAAAGTTGAAAGTCATAAAGTTATGATAATTCGAAAGTGTCACAGAAACAAATAATTAGATATTATTACAAATGAAAAATAAAGCTTAATGGTGTTAATTTATTCGTGTCAATTAAAAATGATTAGTCTGAAGTGTGAGAAAAGACTGCATAATCCTATACATTCATCCAATCTAATTCAGGTCCATTGTTATTCTTATACGTTCATCCAATTTTATTCAGGTACATTAATTTTTATTCCTATACGCTCATCTAAGTGATCTAATTCAGATCCATTCTTATTCCTATACGTTCATCAAACCTAATTTGGTCCATTCTTATTCCTATACGTTCATCTAATCTAATTCAGGTCCATTCTTATTCCTATACGTTCATCCAATCTAATTCAGGTCCATTCTTATTCCTATACGTTCATCTAATCTAATTCAGGTCCATTCTTATTCCTATACGTTCATCTAATCTAATTCAGGTCCATTCTTATTCCTATACGTTCATCTAATCTAATTCAGGTCCATTCTTATTCCTATACATTCATCCAATCTAATTCAGGTCCATTCTTATTCCTATACATTCATCCAATCTAATTCAGATCCATTCTTATTCCTATACATTCATCAAACCTAATTTGGTACATTCTTATTCGATCCTATCTAATACCCAATCTAGATCCGAATATTCTTCCGAGTATCTGAATACAAACATGTCTCAGGTAATTCTCGTAGTTATGCCAGGTGTTGGAAATTAAATGAAGAGTTAAGGGATAAAATGCTGAGAAGATATCGAGCAATGATTCGATAAAACACAATAAAAACGATTAAATAGCAATTCCAAAAGCCCCAACACCCACAACAACTACGGTCAAAGGTTGCGAATATAAAAAATATTGCGAATATATTTATGCAAATGAGTAATTCCAAAACGATGCTACGGCCACATCTTGTGTTTCGCAAAGTAACATTTTGAGTTGTATGGCGAAGTACTGATATAGTAAAAAGTGTTACACAGTAAAATACACTTAAGAGGGAGCTTAGACGATTTGAAAGTAATAGTACGCTTTAGCATTCTCGTTTTATGAAAATATTTGTAGCCGAAAAAAAGTGTTTGACAAAGAAGTCCAACTGCAAAATCACTGAAGGGGAGACCGTAAAGGGGAGAACCGTAAATCGATACGACGGTGTTCGTAAAGAAGACGTCATCAGAATGGCCACGATAATAAGAGCATTAGCAGCAGCTGTTGGTACAGCTAAGACACGTATAGCTTGTCATATCAATGACGAAAAGACTGTCCTCATCACTACTTCTTTTTGATACCCCTCATGGCATTCTTGATAGCTTCAAAGCCGAAGGACATAGGTTGATCCATTTATCCATACTTTATCTTTGAAGACGAAGCTAAGACGACCAGTTTAAATTTAAACTAAAGTCAGTTCTATTGAGTTATGATTTGTTAAATAAAATAAAATAAAATAAAATAAAATAAAATAAAATAAAATAAAATAAAATAAAATAAAATAAAATAAAATAAAATAAAATAAAATAAAATAAAATAAAATAAAATAAAATAAAATAAAATAAAATAAAATAAAATAAAATAAAATAAAATAAAATAAAATAAAATAAAATAAAATAAAATGTTTAAAAAAAGTTGTAATTAGTATTAACTTGATAAGATATTTCATTTATCTTTACAGTACGGACACTTTATCCGGGAAAAAGTTAACCAATTATATTATACAACAAAAAGAAAATATTCTCGTAGATTTAAATACACATCTGACAAATATCTTATGGATGTCTCACGATTAAGGGTCTTTTGAAAAATGTAGGAAGTGACCCTCAATCGGTAGACTAATGGATAAGTATCATTTATTACACAATATTTTTTATTCTGCTGAACTTGTTGACAGAAGAATGGATGAATGACAGCATGGATGGGTGTTCATCCAAGTACATTCCTTTTCCAATATCCAATAGAATTCAGGTTCATTGAATAATAATGGAAACTTTATTCTTTTTCTTAAATACAGTTGTAAATCTCTCTACGTATAGGCAATTAACAACTGGCTACTTGAAATTGATTGATATATAAATGATATAGATATATATATATATATGTATATATTTAAAATATATATATATTAAAATTTCATTAAGTCTGGGCTTTCCCAAATCTCATTTTTACAACAAAATATATAATACGTGGCTCTAATGGCAAGATTCATTATTTTTTTGATTATATAGTGTTGTTGTTTTTTGTCGACTCCAATCTCATTCATCATGTCTAAAAACGTAGAACATTCGTCGGACAGGACGCCAAGAGAGCTCATCGAGAGGTTTACAAATTTAACGCGATCGAATTTACTGGTCAAATCTTTAATCAAATTCTTGTATTTTTCTCTTTTACGGATTGCATTGTTATTAAGGTTAAACTCAAACCCAACTGTTAGTTCCAGAACATAAAGGTACTTGGACTGTATTAGGAGAAGGAGATCTGGACGAAAAGTGTCACCAGTAATAATTGAAGGACTTAAAAAACCATTTACATCAGCATAGAGTGAAGAGCGATGATTAATTACAGGTTTGAGCGAGTTGGCAATAAAGTTAAAAATTGAGTCATGTCTCCATGTAAAGCGTTCGAGGTAATGGTGACAACCAGCAACAACATGGAGGCGTGTCTCAGGATTAATGCAAAAGGAGCAATCAGGACTTTGCGATAATCCCCATCTTGTCAGATTCTTTCGTGTAGCAAGGGAGTTATTTATGTAGCGAATGGTAAAGTTGTAAATGTTCTTCGGTAGGTTAGACTGAACACAAGACCAAATAGATTTAACAGATGACAATGAAAACTTTATGACATTTGAGAAAAAGAAACCTTGTGATAATAATAATAATAATATTATTATTATATTAGCAATTATTATCATATTATATTATTATATTATTATTATCATTATTGTAATATTAGCAATTATTATTATATTATATTATTATTATTATCATATTATTATTATTATTATCATTATTATTATTATTATCATTCCTCTTTCTATTACTACATATCAAATCTGAATATTTTTCTAAGCATCCGAATACAAACTCTTCTCAGATCTTTCATACTTGTCATGTAGATAACCGGATTCAACAGCGAGTTAAGGGTAGTGATGCTAAGAAGATACCAAGCAACGACTCTGTTTGGATTGGGTTTGCTAAAGATAATAAACACACCAAAGAGAGGCAGATAGCAAACAATAATAAGCATCATTATCAAGAGCATTGTCTTCAACAGCTTTCTGTACTTGAGAACATCGATGGCATTGGACTGTGTTGTACTGTTGGGCCGTTCGTTACCCTGTGGTTGGATCTGATCACAGTGGATCTTCAGGGCTCTGAACGACATCGTGTAGCAAAACAGGATAATAAATGACATGATTATGACTACAGAAGCCGCCAAAACGTTGCTCATAGTCAAAGACAGAAGAAACGGATGGCAAACTGCAAAAATTGAGTATAACAAAATAAACATTAAGATCAACCTCACTCTTCGTACTGTGACAACAGATCTGTACCGCGTCTTGAGTCGTATGGCCAAGTATCTGTCCACACTGATTGCTGCCACTGTCAAAAGTGTTGCATTGCCAAACAAGACTAAGAAAAAAGTTGAAATCCATCGAGCATAACAGTAAGCTTTGGCATTTCCATTTCTAAACGAAAATATGATGAAGGTAAAACCTGGTTGCCCAAAAAGTCCCACTGTAAGATCACTGATGGCGAGACTTGAAAGTAAAAGATACGACGGTGTTCGTAAAGAAGACGTCGTCAGAATGGCCACGATAACCAGAGCATTAGCAGCAGCTGTTGGTAGAGCTAACACAGAGTTGATGACTTCAAGGAAAGTCATGTTTTTCGCATCCTCGTTGGTGATACTCTTCGAATAGTTCGTGGCAGAAATAAAGCACGAAGTTATTGGCTGGTCCATGGCCGAAATGAGATAAAGTGATTTGTGCTCAGTCAATTCGTATTATAGGACTCAATAATCGCACTTTCGAAAACACATCTAGTTTATTTGAGGATTGCAAAGCTTCGTATAACCATGTGATCTCAGGGAAAGTGATTAGAGCCAATCAGAATGCATATCAAAAAAAGAATCAATCCCATTAAACTTTGCGTGCCCGATCTTTGATGAGCAGGGAAAAGACACAAAACGGCGGAAAAGGACCGTCAAGAAGAAGTGTCATTTAGTCAAGGGCCGTTTAAAAAAAGCTTAGAAATGTTTTAACTTCAAAAGATATTGTGAAAGAAATTTTCCTTAATCGCCCAGATTATTGTTCATGGCTCTTCTATTACATCCGGAATGACGGCTTAAATGCTCCTGACTGAAAAAGCTCCTCACAAGCTTCCTAAATAGGTTTCTTCCTGTCCCCTTTGTTTTATCTCTTTTTTGTTTCATGCACAATAGACAAAATTTATGCAGCCCTTGAGTTTATTTTACCTCTGGAACCCGCTAGACAATGGATCACTTGTACTTGCTTAAACCCTTTGAAAACAAAACCCTTTAAAAACACGAACTACGTAATAACCAGAGCATTTAAATAGCAGGCAAAATAACAGACAAGATGGTATAATTGTGAATGTACTGTCGCTTTTATACCCTGCACGATCGTCATAAACAGTTCAAGATAGTCCACTTAAACATCATATTACAGACACTGTTTTTCCCCGCTCTATTAGGCCCCGTCCACACGTATCCGGAAATTTTTGTATCCGCAAATTATTTTTTTGCGGATACGAAAACGTTTGCGTCCACACGCAGCGTATTCGAATCGTTTTCACCGTCCACACGTATCCGTTTTCGTAAAATTTGCGGACACGTGTGGACGCAACCCGTATTCGTAAAAAAAAAATTTGCGGATACGAAAATTTGCGGATACGTGTGGACGGGGCCTTAATCTCCTCAGAATAGTGGAAACCAAAAACGACTTTCCCGTCTACGCTTGACCACTTAACGCCAAGTAAGCTATAACCCGCGAGCACTCGACTCAATACAATTTCTGGTTCGCCTGTCTACCAACATTTTACAGTATTACTCAAAATCCTGCAAAATCCCAATGCAATTGTATAATCCCTCTGCATATTTGATATACAATATATAGCTTACTTTATTATCTTTCTTCTGTTACACATATCCACTTCTATGGGTTGGAGGATCCTTAATGTCAACCCTTTGGGTCGTGTTTATGCAAACTTATAATAATAATAATAATAATAATAATAATAATAATAATAATAATAATAATAATAATAATAAACTCTTTCTTTACTGAGAGTAGCACTAAATTGCAATATGCTAACAAACCTGTGGCCGTCTAAAATATAAACTACGAATATGTGTGTATAAAAAACTATAAAATTATAATTACAAGATAAAAACCCCTGCACTAAAAAATAAATTATAACTAATAGTTAATAAATCATAATTAAAAAAAAAAAAAAGAATGCACTAGATTATACTATAAAACGAACCTTCCACTATCTATTTATTCAAATTAATGTATTTTTTTATTTATAATGTTTTGTGGAAAATAAAAACCTTTTGACTTTTTGGCCCTTAAGTTGAGACGGCTTCAATCTAACTCGAGGCTTGTACATACCTCAAACCTATTATCGTTTTTGACACTCGCTAGTCTTGAAAGATCTTTGAAACCAGGAATTTCTTGGGTTTTGAAGAAATGAGTGTGAAAACCGTTGACCCGAAGCCCTAAAAAGTCACTTGGCCGGTCCCCGAGGGAGACGTCAGCATTTGTTCTGCACTCTTTTGGCTCCCCCTCTGTTTAGGTTCGATTGTGTAATCTCCAAAGCGAGGCAATTTGTGGATCTCTGATTTTCCTTGTCCTTGTCGTTCTCTTTGCCATAACTACTTCTTTGTATCTTACACAATATATTCAACTTATTGCCCTTGATTTCGTTTTTCATCTGGACTTCCCTAACCATAAACAAACACTTGCACTCGCTTTGCCCCTTTAAAACACGTTATACACGAAATAGATTTCTAAGCATCTGAAAACAAACTCTTCTCAGATCTTTCATCCTTGTCATGTAGATTACAGGATTAAACAGCGAGTTAAGGGCAGTGATGCTAAGAAGATACCAAGCAACGACTCTATTTCCATTGGGTTTCGTAAAGATAACAAAAACACCAAGAAGTGGCATATAGCAAACGATAATAAGCATCACTATTAATAACATTGTCTTCAGTAGCTTTCTGTACTTGAGAACATCGATGGCATTGGATTGTGTTGTACTGTTGGGTTGTTGGTTACTCTGCGGTTGGATCTGAGCACAGTGGATCTTCAGGGCTCTGAACGACATCGTGTAGCAATACATAATAATCAACAAACAGATTACTAATTCAGAAGTCGCCACATAGGAGCTTGTGCTTGAAGACATGAAAAATGGGCAAGACAAAGCGAATATTGAATGCAGCCAAACTGACGCCAAGATCAACCTGACTCTTCGCACTGTGACAACAGATCTGTACCGCATTTTGAGTCGTATGGCCAAGTACCTGTCCACACTGATCGCTGTTATGGTGAAGATGGTTCCACAGGAAAATAAAGCTAAAAAAACAGTTAAAATCCACCGCGCATAACAGTACCCTTCAACATTTCCATTTTTAAATGAAAATATACAAAAGGTAAAAACTGGTTGCCCAAAAAGTCCCACTGCAAAATCACTAAAGGCGAGGTTAGCCAGTAAAAGATACGACGGTTTTCGTAAAGAAGACGTCGTCAGAATGGCCATGATAACCAGAGCATTAGCAGCAGCTGTTGGTACAGCTAACACAGAGTTGATGACTTCAAGGAAAGTCATGTTTTTCGCATCCTCGTTCGTGATCCTCTTCGAATAGTTCGTGGCAGAAATAAAGCACGAAGTTATTGGCTTGTCCATGGCAGAAATGAGATCAAGAGTTTGTCCTCGGTCAATTTATATATTTTATGTATAGAACGACCACTCAAGAATCGCACACCCAAAAACACTTCTGGTTTATTGGAGAATTGTGCTTTGGTGAGGGTTTATAACCAGGTAATCTTAGGGAGAACAATTAGCCAATCAGAATCCATGCCAAAATTGTTTTCCAAAAAAAGAATAAATCCTATTCAACTCTGCGCCGGCGCCCAATCTTTGATGAGCAGAGAAAAGAAATGAATTGCCAAAAAGGACAATACAAAGAGTAGTGTCATTTAGCCAAGAGTCTATTTTTAAAGGCTTTAAAATATTTTTACTTAAAAAATATTCAGTATAATAAAACACAGTTTCCTTTATTGTTCAGGTTATTATTCATGTGTTTTTTTTTCTGTTTAAATTGAAACCGGAATGCCGTCTTAAATGGTCTCGATTGAAGAAGCTGCCCAAAAGCTTCCTCAAAACTTTTTTCTAGTCTTCTTTCCTTTGTCTCTTTCTTCTTATATTCACAATATACTCAATACATATAGCTCCTCACAATACAACTGGACACTCTTAGCCACAAAGGATCACTTGTATTTGCGTAGGCTCATTAAAACTCATTAAGCACGAAATATTTTTCTAAGCATCTGAAAACAAACTCTTCTCAGATCTTTCATCCTTGTCATGTAGATTACAGGATTAAAGAGCGAGTTAAGGGTAGTGATGCTAAGAAGATACCAAGCAACCACTCTGTTTGGATTGGGTTTAGTGAAGATAACAAAAGCACTAGCAAGGGGCAAATAGCAAATGAAAATGCCCACCATTATCAAGAGCAATGTCTTTAAGAGCTTTCTGTACTTGAGAACATCGATGGTATTGGACTGTGTTGTACTGTTGGGTTGTTGGTTACCCTGTGGATGGGTCTGAGCACAGTGGATCTTAAGGACTTTGAACGACATCGTGTAGCAATACATAATAATCAACATACAGATTACTAATTCAGAAGCCGCCACATAGCAGCTTGTGCTTGGAGACATGAAAAATGGGCAAGACAGAGTGAAAATTGAGTGCAGCCAAACTGATATTAGGATATACCTCACTCTTCGTACTGTGACAACAGATCTGTACCGCGTCTTGATTCGTATGGCCAAGTACCTGTCTACACTGATGGCTGCCGCTGTCAAGAGTGTGCCCGAGGCAAGCAAGGCTAAAATAACAGTTGAAATCCATCGAGCATAACAGTAAGCTTTGGCATTTCCATTTCTAAACGAAAATATGCAAAAGGTAAAAAATGGTTGCCCAAGAAGTCCCACTGCAAGATCACTGATGGCGAGACTTGAAAGTAAAAGATACGACGGTGTTCGTAAAGAAGACGTTGTCAGAATGGCCACGATAACCAGAGCATTAGCAGCAGCTGTTGGTACAGCTAACACAGAGTTGATGACTTCAAGAATTAATAGGTTTCTTGCATCTTGACTTGTGATACTGTTTGAAAAATTATTCGCAGGAACAAAGCAAAGAGAAATAGGTTGGTCCATGGCAGAAATCAGATGGAAAACTTGTTTAAAATACTCTAAGGTATCCGGACCGGGTTTTTGTTTTCACTTGAATGATTTTTTTTTGATTTTTTTAATTTTTAATTTTAATGTGGAAACGTTCTAGAAATCCTTATAAAATAACAAATTTAATAACGAATACTTCATCAATCTTATTAGATGAGAATATAATATATACTTTGAAGACTCCAGTGGTGTCGAAAGCTCAAATTATGCTTAATTTTACTCAGTGAATCAAAGGTCTTATTCACTATAATACATATAATAATAATATTAATATTATTTGTCATGTACACATTTTTAACCAATCAGTCAATGTCAAACGACTTTATTTCGTTTTTAATGTGGAAACTTTCTAGAAATCCTTATAAAATAACAATTTTAATAACGAAACTTCATCAATCTTATTAGATGAGAATATAATAGAATATAATATATACTATGAAGACTCCAGTGGTGTCGAAAGCTCAAATTATGCTTAATTTTACTCAGTGAATCAAAGGTCTTATTCACTATAATACATATAATAATAATATTAATATTATTTGTCATGTACACATTTTTAACCAACCAGTCAATGTCAAACGACTTTATTTCTTTTTTAATAAAATCTTTGTCTTTATTAATAGTTTTGAAATATGAATCAACCCTTTGTCAACAAAAACAGAAAAGAGTTCCAATATTTGTTAAATAAACTTAAGGCCTACGGGTTTTTCGTTTATGCATCTCCGCCGATGACTTTTCGAACACTTGCATTTTAAAATACGTACATTAATTGCCCTATTTCACTATGACGTCACATCAAAACAATCTATTGTTTAAACGCAAAGGATCATGGTCGTCGGAGGGGGTCAAATCAACGCAAATTCACCGAAAATTGTTCTAAATCCCGTATCAATCCACGAAGAGAAGTAGAATAGCCAGCAAACTCTCAGAATATTTTTTAGTACATATTAACACATATTATATCTGAAAACCAGGCCATTTTAGATTAAACTGTTTCGCTAGGAGCAAATTTTGTTGAATTTTCTATTGGATTTGGCGATTCTATCATAAACAAGCAGTGACGTCATAGTGAAATAGGGCCATTGCGATTGGATATACCTCTTGTTTTGTCCTGTTTCATCTCTTTAATTTTTGCTTTGAATTCTATTCTGAAATCAAAAGACCAGCTGGTGTTTAATGCGACGCATGCGCCGCTGAATTATTCCCATTAGAGTCAGAAGCCAAAGACATGGCGGCCATGTTGGTCGTATCGACAAAGGAAGGTACTAGAGAGTTTTAGATTTACGTTCACGGCAAACGTGAAACGTCAGTTGACAGTGAAAAATTATTTCAAAAGGAATTGCAAAAAATAATCCAGAAGGTAGAAAAACAGAAGAATATTTGTGTGTGTTAAGAAAGTTTGCAAAAGATAAAGTTAAATACAGGAAAAAAGCGTGGTCACGTTTGCCGTTTGCCTGGAGAAAAAAAGTCAATCTAAAACTCTCTAATGAGGAATCTTATCAATTACGACATACGTTATTATGTGGTACTAAGAGTTTTTTTCATTGGCCCGCGATCCTATACTTGGCATGGTATATAACTTTCGCGGTAATATGTTATTTCCGAGAACCGAGAGAAAAAGCCCTTATTGATAATAATAATAATAATAATAATAATAATAATAATAATAATAATAATAATGATAATTTTATTCTAGCGCATTACATAATATCTCAATGCTCTTACAATATAGAATAAAGCAATAAATAGTGAATAAATGAATAAATATATATTATATACACTGCAATAATAATAATAATAATAATAATAATAATAATAATAATGATAATAATAATAAGCTAATAAATATAATTTTTAATTAACCATTAAAAATATAATTATCCATGCGTCAGATAGGATTGTCTTAAGTTTTCCTTTAAAAGATTCAGTGGATGGAGCGTTCCTCATGGATAGCGGCAGATCGTTCCACAATAAAGGCGCACATATGGAATAAGCGCGAGATCCATAGTTCTTAGTTCTGAACTTTGGTCTTGATGTTTATTGAATGTTGCATGAAAACTAAGTACGGCTTGATAAAGACTGACTCGAAATGTAGTACCAAATTATCCGATAAGGCGTTGTTATGTAATCCCACTTAGTAAAGCATTTATTTGGCATTTTTCAAAAGCCACTGAGGATAAATATAACATGAAATGCTTCTATTATAGTGATCTATTATGGCTTAGTATTCATTAGATTTACTTTTAACCTTTTGAGTTTAAAAAATACACCGTCATGGTAACACACGCGAAGGTAGAAGCACAGAAAATTGAATAGCCTGAAGGCTGTCCCAAATAATGAAATGACTTATGTTTGACTTATATGAAATGATTTACTTTACACCCATCACAGAGGAGGTGATTGCTAAGTTTTTAGATGGCCAGAGGCTTCAACTGCGGTTGTCAGAATTTGAAATAGTAATCAGTTATTGCGAAGGGAGGAAAACCGAAGAAAAACCCTCGAAGGATGAATAATACACAGAACAGCGCAAATCCTTACTCAAATATAATGACAGATTTACACGGTTGAAGTAACCTTTAATATATATTAGAAACGTGTTTAAACATAACACACGCACGAACACTTATTTTACATCTGTTTAGTCTAGCTCTTGCTTTTGAAAAGGACATTTTGACATCTCACTGCCCACGTTCTTGAGAAGGAACTGACTCAGAGAGTCTTAACATCTTTCTAAGTATCCTTATACAAGCTTGTCTCAGATCTTTCATTCGTGTGAAATAAATAACTGGGTTTAACGTCGAGTTTAATGTACTGATGCTTAAACACACCCACGCAACGTTTCTATTTAAAACTGCCTTGGTAAACATAGCCATCGCGCCCAAGAGGGGGATGCAGAAAACTCCCGTTATTGCAAGAACCAGTAACATTGTTTTCAATAGTTTTTTGTACTTACGAACATTGATGTCACTGGAATTTGATGTCTCGTTGGGTTGTTGATTACCCTGTGTTTGGATCTGGGCGCAATAGATTTTGAGTGTCCTAAATGACATGATATAGCAATAGAGGATAACAAACAAGCAAATTGCAACAGTAATAGCCCCCAAAAAACTCATAATTCCTAATGATATAAAATAAGAAAGAGACATTAGCACGGGTGTAAGGGCCCACACTCCGACCAAAAAGAATCTTATCCTTCGCAATGTCACCAAAGTTTTGTACTTTAACTTAAGCCGTATGGCCAAGTATCTGTCCACACTGATACCCAACATAGTAAATAACACGGCAATACTAAGCACAGCCATCAGCGAACCAGCTATCATACGAATATGACAATACATTCTTGCTTTCCTGTTCATATACAAAAATATCGTGGCGGAAAACACAGGTTGCCCAAGAAGTCCTACTGCAAGATCACTGAAAGCGAGACTTGTCAGCAAAAGATACGACGGTGTTCGTAAAGAAGACGTCGTCAGAATGGCCACGATAACCAGAGCATTAGCAGCGGCTGTTGGTACAGCTAACACAGAGTTGAAAACTCCAATAACAAGAAGGGTTTCTTTTTCATGTTGCTTTAGATCGTTCGTGACATTAGTGACTGCTTCGATACAGAATGCCATAGGCTTGTCCATTATTCCAAAAGCTTTGGGTTAGCGTTAGCTAGAGCTGTTATGTCGCTTGAACGAGTTTGTCAAACGACTCATATATAACCAAATATATTGACCCTGACATGGGGCCCTTTTGCGAACCAGCTCTCAGTCATTTTATCTCTCATTAATCTTAAGGGTAGAGATTATTTAGTAAAGGACACACAAGAACACTTCATGATAACATCCGAACGTCTTTTGACATTAAAGATGGTCACGTGATAAGTATTTCGCTTGTTTATTGGATGAAATCCCAGTGGGATTTTTGTGACATAATAGACGATTTACACAGATTTCACTTAGAATGACATGATATATGTTTTTTGCATGGAATTCACCATTTCTACGCTTTTTAAAAAAAATCTTTGTAAGCGAGTCATCTCAAAGCATTTACCAAAGCCAGCTGTAACGACCTAAAATGTTTCCTTGCAAATGTACCTTTAGCCTACCCTTTGTTTTGTTCTAGTCTTACTCAGAACCGCTCAAAACCATTTAATGGGATTTGACATAACAGTCACACTTATCTATACCACGAATCAGAGATCTTTAATTCTTGTTCACTTTTGAGTGGACTTCATAATTATTAGAGAACGCCGGATGCCTTTTCTTCATTCTTAAAGTGTTTTACCTTTTTTTAAAGTAAGCATTGTCCAGTTCGCTACCAATATTAACTTCCAAGTAACTCACAACGGAATAACAGACCTCCCACCTCGCACGTAATGTTTTCCCATTTGAGACCACGTGTCATTCTCTTGAGAATTAGATTCTTTGTTTGAGAGTATCCATACTTACGTGTTTTCTCATGCACAATGAGTGATATAAGCCTTTCCAAATTTAAGGAACTTGTGACCACCCATTTTGTTTCCAAATTGGAACATTACTTACCATCTTAAAATTTTTTAAATTTGAATTTTTATAAATTTTGATCCATCAACCTCCTATGATCCTGTTTTTTCTTTTCATTATTGATTTTTTTCCTCGTCAATTTTAATGTTAATCATGTTTGTACTGTATGTAAATTGTATGGAGAGGGAATATCAATTGGGACGAAAGTTCTGTTTTGTTCGCCAGTCACAAAATTTGTATGTCTCAAGTTTTATAAAATGTATATGTTTATATTGTGACAAATAAACTAAACTAAACTAAACTAAGCAACCGTTAAACAAAGATATGATACCCTAGGGAATGACACGTTGTCTGAAAAGGGACCCAAGGTACAGAGGTCTTAAGTTCTAAATCACCTAAGGTGGAAAACATCCAAGATTGCTGCAGCCAGTTTTATTCGAATACATTTGAATTAAATATACGTAGTGGATTCTGGTAATATGTTACCATTAATAGTGGTACTATCAGATCACCACGAGATAAGAGAAACTGAGAACTAAACGTTAAACAGTCATTATTTTTTATTCACGCGTTTATCTTTCATCGGACTAAAAATCACTGATCATATCGTGATAGATAAGCTTCTAAGCCCTGCTAAAAGGTCTTACCTCGGTAACGAATCCAGAAACGACCTCTAACCAACGTATCCATTCATTCAGCTATCAGCTATCGTGGCGCCCATAAAGAAAAACAAAATAAATCATTTATTGAGTGGGTAGGAGATTATGGTCATTCATCCTGGTAACATCCCCGTTCAACTGGTCTTGAATCAGTGTCTCAAAAGCCCAAGTAAATAAATAATTGCTAATCTATCTTAATAGATTGAAATAATATTAAAATAATATTAATATTGCTAGTATAACATTGGATTGAGTGGATGGACAGACGGATGAATGTATAGATAATTAAGATGTATGGATGAATGGGATGGGGCGTGACGTAATTTGTCGCACAGGTAAATTTAGAGATGAATGGGATGGAAAGGATGGAAAGGATGGAAAGGATAAATGAATAAATGGATGGGATGGGATGGGATGGGACGGATGGACGGACCGCCGGATGTATGGATGAAAACATAAACGAAGATTGGAGCGACTAAATTTCTAACTTCATAAACAGCAGCACAAATTTTTGCTTGTTGAGAGGGCGGAACAGAACAAGTAGGATTCATATAGAATATTCAAATGTGTAGGTTTCGTTCCACTTTTAGCTCTTTGGGTATAATAAACAAGAACAAAGAGAGAAAAGAGGGCAAATTTGTCACTTATATTCAACTGTCGGAAACGTTAATCAAAGGTAACCCATGCTAAGCTCGTGAAGCTTTTTGAGTACCAATCGGAACTAAGCCGATGATAACAATTGACACTTGGTGACTCATTTCATTGAGAGTATTGTGACCCGAGTAAGGCGATAGTCGGAATTATGTTTTGTGCAAACAATGTGTTGTCTTTATCAATTAAATTATTGGCTTCTGATTGGCTAGAATCCTTTTCTTTTCCGATTTCTGGTTACGAAATTTTTCTACGATTGAGATTATCTGGACCGAGTCTAATCGATCCAATATATGACAACAAACCAGGCTGTTTTCGGACTCTTCTTCCAACTTAATGATAGATACAACAATCTCATATCTCAAGGTCCAATAAAAAGAACATAAAGTAAACTAAGAATACTCAAAATATGCTGCTGATTATGAAGTGATTGAAAATCCAAAATGGCTTCCTCTGCAAACAACGTGCGTGGATTCTTCTAGTGACGTCACTTGGCGAATACAATGTATGCCATGGTTACGGGTGCTTTCACAATGAATCTTAAATTTGCTATTTGGAATGAGAGCTTTTAACTCAGGCACACCACAGACACACACACCGATAAACCAGGTTTATATCTACCCACAGTCTACTCATTCGAAGGTAGATGGCACCACAATGATACGAACGTTTTCACTATAGAAGATCCAACCGTCTGCTCTAATTGCAGCTGTTGTCATAAAAGTTTAGCTTCAGTTAAGAGAAATTAAGAAAAGAATAATTTTAACTATAAGTTTTTGTTTAAGCGATCAAAACTATCGCTCCTAGTGATTATGATCACCCGGCTAAGCTACTTAGCCGAGACCACGCGTAAAATATCTTTCAAGAGCACCCCTTGCTGGTCAAAAACAAGAAGAAAAATCATGATTATATTTATATTTAAAAGGCTCGCATTTTAAGTAAGAGTGCAATTATTTTTAGCTACAGTGAAATTTTTGTTCTTCCGACCTCATTTCCGGATTAATGTCGAATTAATGCAAAAACTCAAAATAGTGATTTTCCATTCAATCTGTTTTGATTTTCTGCCGCTAAAGCAATCATAAATGTCATCTCCTCAAGTTACAAGGCAAAACAAAGATTAAAAGGTGAAGCTAATGTTTTACTTCGATATCGTGGGGAGTGGTTGCTCAATTCTCCCAAACCAGGGGCTCATGTATAAAGCGCTCGAAGGTGCACACTTTACCCCCTCAGACTATCAGTACTCCTTATTCTGAGCGAGTATTTAAGCTTAAGCTACAAAGAACAGAGAAAAGCCTAGTCTGTTATAATTTTATGATCCCTATTTACTACGTTTGGTGCGATTATTAAATTTGTATCGATGAAGGCTACTCATAACTGAAAACCTAATTGACATTACGAATCCGAATGAATAATGAGAGGTCAAAGAAAAAGACAGAACTCAGAAAAAACCTAAGTTCCAGATGGGAATAGATCTGATAATGTTTTCCCATTTCAGACCACATGTCATTCTCTAGAGTATCATTTCTTTGTTTAACGGTTGCACATGAGAAGACACATAAATATGGATACAGCTCAAGCTAAGAACCTTATTCTTAAAGGAATATCAAGTGGTCTGAAATGGGAAAACATTACCCCAAGCCGAAGAGGTCTTTTGAACCCACGAATTGACATGCTCATTAAAAAGCACATTTAGGTTGACCCAATCAGACTTTTCATGACAGAAAAGAATTATATGGAAAACGAGTGCATGGAAAATGAACTAATGAAATTGTCAAATCGATAGCCTTTTGCTCAAGCCTAGGTATCCTTTAATTTTGAAAAGATTTGCAAAATAGTATCATAGAATTACTGAGGGAAGGTTTGAAATTTTTCTGATAACATCCAAAAAGATTACATTTTTGCAATCTCAAATGAAAATGGACAACCAGAAGGTCTAGAAGTAATGTTCTTTTATTTGATTTAGCCATATGGACAGTATTTATGTAAGATTATTTGCGTTTCAAAGAAAGCCTAAAGGATTGAGAGTGAAACACCAACTGAGACTGGACGTGTTGTCTTTCTCTTTTCCTGTCATATTCAGAACCAGCGTCCTTACTTTATGTATATAATAGCCAAGACTAGTAATTACACACAGAACCATCTCAGTGTGGGCCGGATCGACTTTTAGATCACTTGAACTGTAATATTCGTCGGAAGTAGACTTAGATAGCTTCAATATTAATATTGGGACTGAAAGAATAGTCAAGATGAACCAAACTGAATATCCTGATAACATTTCCTACGTTGTAAGTTGTGGATCGTTGCCGTGTCGAGCTACACTTATCGCCAAATATATTGGAATAACGAACACTGTTATGATCGTACCGACAGCTGCTGCTAATGCTCTGGTTATCGTGGCAATTCTGACGACGTCTTCTTTACGAACACCGTCGTATCTTTTACTTTCAAGTCTCGCTTTCAGTGATCTTGCAGTGGGACTTGTAATCCAACCTATTCTTGCAGTGCTAGCATTTTGGGTTGCATATAGCCACACACTACCATCTCGTTTGCAAAAGGCAAGGCTGGTTATAACAGAATTGTTATTTTTTTCGGTAGCTTTTATCACAACAGCCATCAGCGTGGACAGGTACTTGGCCATACGACTCAAGATGCAGTACAGATCTGTTGTCACGATCCCAAGGACGAGACGTTTGCTGCTTCTGATATGGGTTGCCTCCAGTGTCACAGTATTCGCTATAAACATGTCAAATTTTTTCGTCTGCGTCGTCTTTTTTATCATTTGTGTAACAATATGCCTACTCATAATACTTGTCTCCTACACAATGTCGTTCAGAGCCCTGAAGATTCATTGTGCTCGGACCCAACCACAGGGTAACCTACAACCAAACAGTACAACACAGTCCAATGTCATCGATGTTCTCAAGTACAGAGAAGTGTTGAAGACAATGATAATACTAGTTTTACTGATAGTGGTATTTTCCCTACTTTTCTATGCAATAGTTTTTATATTCCTAGAAAAGAACGATGGATATGTACTTATTATCTGGATTCTAACCAACGTCTCTTACTTAAACTCCATCATGAATCCAGTAATTTGCATGGTAAGAATGAGAGACCTCAGACGAGCTTGTAGAAATGTATTGAGGAGATTATTGCCCGCATGCTGGAAGTAAACTTAAGGCCTAGTATGTCGAACTTTGGAGGGTCCTGTCCAGTTGTCAGACGATACACGACTGAGGAAGCAAAATTATGAACCTCTGACGACGTAAAAAAAGACCCTGGCAGTGAAACCCTCAATGTCTCACCTTATACTAACCATCTGTCGGGCAAAGAGGTGTGGCGTCCCCTACCTGTATAAGCCACAGAAAGGAATCATGATGGCTTGACAACCATGACTCCCGAGGAGACTCGACATGATGATGATGAGAAAGTCAGGTTAAACACGATCTGCATCTCTTCATTGACGTCACAACTAAAAGAAAACGCAGCACCAATGCCGGTTTCATATCGAGAGAGAACTCTGGGGAGACCGGACACCTGTTAACCAGGCTGGATAAGATGAAAACTTTTAATACATGTAGTCGTATAATATCATTGAACCCTACAAATGCAGCCTGATTTTGACCGAATGAACACGAATCATTGGGAAATGGAGATATTCATGACATCGATATTCACAATTGTGCAGTTTCGACCCAGTCCTCCAAGGATATGAAACTCGGCAATTGGCCATTTATGAGAACGCAAACGTAGTGCATTCTGGTAGTACAACACTTATTCTACCAATTTATTTTTATTTTCAAAAAGAGAAGAGGAAAATTGTTTTAGTAAATCTCACTGATTATTTAATGCTGAGCTCCCTGTGATACATCAGTTGAAAACTGGGTCGCCGCTGGCGTTTAAATTCATTTTAGCTTTTGATAATTTAGTTTTTAATTTTAATAAAAAGGGATCCATAGGCGCTCTAGGTTCATATCGTCTACATCATAGGTTTTGTTATCGGGACAGAATGATTCAAAATTCTTTAAAAATTAGACAGTTTGCTCTCCCGAGTGTATAAGTTTGATTCTAATCAGTTTTGATTCATGATGGTAATTGAACTGAGTGGAGTGCAATTTGGTCTGAAATCAAACGCGCGATTACAAAATCGCATGACCGCGAAGCGGGAGTGCGATTTGTAATTGCAAGTTTGATTTCAGACCAAAATTGCACGACACAAAGTTCAATTACCACTTAATCATATCCTTTTCGTAATCATACACAAGAAAAAGACACAATAAAGAGTGCAGAATAATCAATTTGATGTAGTAGAAGAACTAAATGCAAACAAAAAAAACATCTAAAAAAAAATTTTTTTTTTTTTTTTTTTGTTTTATTTTGCTTCATTTTATTGTTCAAAACAATTTTTTTTAGGATGCGATTAAGAGCTCCTAAGGATGTGATTTGGGAATTAATCGCACTCCTTTGAACCAATCAGATTGCAGGATTTGGTAGTGATTACAAAAAGGATATGATTAAGCTGGTAATAGATATCTTATCAGAAGATCGGACTAGGCGTGCAAAGTATGATATCCGTGATAAAAATCAACCACCGTTAAATAACACTCTCAATAACATATGTGACACTTAAATTAAGTTGTAAGCATCATGGAGTTGTGGAGCTTGTAGTTCACGGCTTCGCAATTTGATTGGCTAATTGTTTTTCTTCAGATCACCTGGCCTTTTCTCGAATATTGAAGATCAGCAGTAAGGTGAAAGGGCTTCAGAACTTGTCGACATTCTATCTGATAAACCACTACGTGGACTTGATTAAATGTTATTCTATCAATTACCATTTTCAAGTAAATTTCCTATTTTCAGGATCATTTCAACCAAGCGGTACTAATTTTCAGTTGATTATATTATTACTGTGGTTTTCCATATTCTGCGCACTCGGACATTTCAACGGCTTGTTGTGAAATCGTTTTTTTACTACTGCCAGTTAAGAACATAAAAGGTACCAAGCTGTTTATTTTTGATTTACGGCAGCGAAAAAACAAATCTCAGCGTACAGCTTGCAACTGCCCATGTTCGCAGAATATTGAAAATCGCATTAACGCTTTGAATAAAACATGAAAAAATAAGACTCAAACTAACAGAATGAAATTTTAGTCCGAAGTTCTGGACCAATCAGCGCTCGCTATTATTGCATATCTTTACATGAACATGCAACGCTGTGTTTCTTTTATTTAATTTGCTTTTAGATAGATATATGCTTTATTTTATAACACTAAGCCCGAGAGGTGAATTAAGTTAAAATTACAAGATTCACTTGAATACATTTAAAAGAAAAGCAAGCCATGTTGGAAATTTCTATTTCAATTATTATCCCAATCGCTTAACACAGTGAAAATACCATGATACATATTCAGTAGTTTCGGATCACAAAGCAAAATCAAAGGTTTTTGTTGTTGTTGAGAAAAACCGGTTTTTACAATAACTTACAAATTACTCGCACGCTGATTGGTTATTTTTTATCATCAATAAGAAGACAGAAAAATAAAGGTGACGTCAACGATCGAGCGCGCGCTCTTTCCGATGGTTGTTCTGATGAATAAAAACGAGAATTTTCGGCTACGCCTCGTGGATCCACACTACTTTGACAATGTGATGCAGAATTTATCATCAATCAGAGGACAGACACATAAAAACGGATGTTAATTAATTTGTTAATTTGAGGATATTTGTTCATCGTTACTTTGGTAACACATAATAATAATAATGATGATAATAATAATAGTAATAATAATAATAATAATAATAATAATTATTATTATTATTGGTCTTCAGTACCACATGTGGACAAGCGACTGGAAAATAAACCAACTGAAGGACATAGACCGACGCACAAGAGAGATAGTCAGAAAAGAAGGAGGAATGCACCATCACGAATCCATCAAACTACTCTACCTACCAGAAGAACTAGGAGGAAGCGGTATGAAAAGCGTTGAGGACACTTTCAAATTAACAACGATCAAAATGGCAAACTATATCAACAACAGCAAAGACAAGAGGATCAGGCATGCAAGAACGCTTGAAATGAATAGAATCGCGCAAGGTAGAAGGTCAATTTTCAAACAGGCCACCAAGTACGCAGCGGAATATAACATCACGTGCGACTTTGATGATACAGGCACTAAAATACTTACAAGTAAAGACCCTACACCTGCCAACGAGATCAAAACGATAACCTCACCTTCACCAAAATCAATAAAAGAGCTGCTGCGATCAAAGATCACGGAGAAGTATATAAAAGAAACAAAACAGCAGACATGGCTTGGAGCCTACACCAACCAACAACTCCAAGATAAACAGATTTCACCAACAGCCAACCAGATCCTGAAGAAGTGGAAAAACATTCCCGATATTGTCTACAGCGTAAACAAGAACATACGCCAACAACTACTACCAACAAAGACATACCAACAAAGCAAAGCACAGATGACCATCACAGACACCAAATGCAGAATGTGCCATATGGCTACAGAATCAACAACACATGTACTAAGTGGCTGCTCAAAGATCGCCCAAAGCCTTTACACAGCCAGACACGACAGAATGCTGAGACCGATATACCACTGTTTGCTGGAAAAGTACAACTTTCAGGAAAGCGACAATGGAAAGCCATGGTACCAACAAAGTCTACCATCAGCAGTACTTCAAAATGAAAAGGCAAAAATATACTGGAATGTACCCTTTCAACTTGAGAAAGCTCCAGAAAACAGTGCCAATAAACCCGACATAGTTGTACAAGATAAAGAAACTAATGCTTGGACACTATTTGAAGGCACAGTTTGTCAAGTTGGTAAGATTGCGGAGAGAACTGTTGAAAAACAAGAAAAATACACGGAACTACGTGCAGGCATCAAAAAAGAGTGCAAAAGCTCAAGTGTAAATCAGATTAACATAGTGTTTGACTTTCTCGCAGGACATCACGAACAGCTAAGAAAAGACCTAAGAACAATTACAAATACAGACAGGGAAGTGAACTTTCTTATAGAACGATGTCCGCTGGTCAATGTAAACATGATATATACAGACAAATAAAACTTGCCATAATAATAATAACCTCATTTTGGACGCTCTTGGAGGATGGTCTAAAGAGATGGAGCCTGAGATGAAGAATATCTTTGGAGCAAGATACAAAGAAGTATTACTTAGAATGCAGAAAGCGATATTAAGCTGCACAGTGAACATTGCAAGAACATTTAAATTAATCACATCTTAAGGACATTTCAAACATTCTAAGTATTTAAACTGCATCTTAAGAACATTAATAATTGGTTTTAAGTGATTGTATATATTATTAGTCCTGTCATGCTGGTAGGTTACGAAATTACGCCCTATCTAGCTTACCTAATTAGCATTCAAACGTGTTTGCTGCTGATAATAATAATAATAGAAGTTGACGTTATTTACACGCGTTTGGATCGGCCCGGATAGGCCCAGTGAGTTTGGCTCATAATACTTGTAAACAATCGACAAGTTTTGGCGCCTTTTGAATCACACACGCGTGTAAATGGCGTCAACGTGTTTGATTGACGGCAGTCTATTGCAAAGTGCACATCGCGATTTTTGTCTGGGTTGGCCGCGTAGCAATGCAAACTCCGGTAACATTGGTGTTTTCATCTTGACTATCATTCAATCAGTCTGCATGCATCTGAACAGTTTTCTTAGTATCTGAACACAGGCTTCTCGAATGTCCTTCATTCTTGTCAGATAAATAACAGGATTCAGAGTCGAGTTTACACACACACAATACTCATCAGTCCCCATATTACAACCAAGTTGTCGGGATCAGCTTGTACAAACAAAGCCAGTACTCCGAGCATCGGCAGGTAACAAATAAGAATGACCACCACTATCAGTACCATAGTCTTCAAGAGCTTTTTGTACCTGACAACATCGATGGCATTGGACTGTGGTGTAGTGTTGGGTGGTTGGTTACTCTGCGGTTGGGTCTGAACACAGTGGATCTTAAGGGCTCTGAACGACATCGTGTAGGATACCACAATCACCGCCAAGCATCCTGTAACAGCGATTACACCCAATATGCCATCTAAGGAAGGTATGCTTAGTAAAATCATCACAAAAGTCGCGACAGGAGTACTAACCCAAGAAAAGACACAGAACAACCTCACTCTTCGTAGTGTGACAACAGATCTGTAGCGCATCTTGAGTCGTATGGCCAAGTACCTGTCCACACTGATTGCTGTTATGGTCATCACTGATACACAGCTCAACAGAGATGAAACAATAATTACTGATAACAAGAAGCTGTGATTAAATTGAATGTTCTCAAACAGTTTCATGAGCACTAAAACAGCAAAACCTGGTTGACAAAATAGTCCTACTGCAAGATCACTAAAGGCGAGGTTGGCCAGTAAGAGATACGACGGTGTTTGTAAAGAAGATGTCGTCAGAATGGCCACGATAACCAGAGCATTAGCAGCAGCTGTTGGTACAGCTAAGAGAAAGTCGGTGATCACGACGAACATCAAACCGACCATCCTTGGCGTACAATGTGATGTGCATTCTGTGGTTCGATTCATAGCTAATGTAGTAGCGGCGCTTTTCAGTTGATTTGCAGATGCAGAAAGAGGACTGAGCGCTTATCTTATCTTGTATCAACTTATCTAGAGTTTGATAGAAACGTTGCTATAGTGACCGAGATAAAAAAAAAACCGTACACATTACGATTACCATATCCAAGTTTCATACATTCCCGCTATTTTCCTTTCAATTTTCCTTTCAATTATCAGTTGTCTATGACTTTTAGGAGGCCCCTTGTTATGCAAATATCACCGGTCATCTGCTTATAAGTCAAAAGAACCGATTTCAATGTGGCTGACTACTTTGGCTTGTTTTTGAGATAATCACTCCTGAATGACATGCGTTTGCACAATTTTTTTTTTTTTTTTCGTTTTGTTTTGTTTTGTTTTTGTTTAATATTACAAATAAAGTAAAAGTAAAGTTACGAAAATATTTGGCTAAGACGAACTGATAAGACGAAAAGCGACAGAAACCTTTCAGAAAATCAGTCAAATCTTGCAATGGTACAAAAAAGTAATTTGAAACTAATTTATCTCGCATACAAACTGTAATCTGCGAGACATTCGCGAAGAATAGCTTCCTGACTGATTCCAATTTTTTAGGCACGTTTGAAAGTCCAATTTACATATTTTTACAATAGCATGAAGGCGTTTCGACTAATTTGCATGTGCGCAGATGTTCACTTGTGTCCCAGCCGAGTTTTTAAGTGTGACGTTAACCGTGCCGGCTCAAAATCGAAAACCAGTTCTATCAAAGTTGTGAAAAGCTTTTAGATACAAACTGCAGCTTGAGGATGCTTACAGGAGGTCAAACTATAACTGGGAAAAGATCTAGATAATGTATTTACTCATAATCCTTAGCGGTTTAAGAATCATAGCTGTTCAGTAGCTATATTCATTCTCGAGACTTTGTTTGCTTTAAGTTGTTCAATTAATTGGCAAAGTTTCAGGAAATTGACATTTACTTCACATTTGCCCGCAAAAATTCTTAAGAGACGGCCTACTGGTTCACCTGCTCGTAGAGCTAGCCAATAACTTGATGTTTCAAAAGAAATTAGCGGAGTTTAACTTAGCGCGATATATAAATCTGTGTTAAGTGTTATGCTAATTCAAGAAGTCCTCTGCGCCTGTACGGCGAGAAACCTTTTTTCTCTAGCCCCGAATGTCTTGAAAACGAAGACAAACAAAAGGGAAATTCTCATTTCTCTGTAAACGAAGTAACAACGTTAACTACATCACATTCACGCCAAGGATGAACGGTTTGATGTTCTCAGTGATCATCAACTTTATCTTAGCTGTACCAACAGCTGCTGCTAATGCTCTGGTTATCGTGGCCATTCTGACGACGTCTTCTTTACGAAAACCGTCGTATCTTTTACTGGCTAACCTCGCGCTTAGTGATCTTGGAGTGGGACTATTTTGCCAACCAGGTTTTGCCGTAATAATAATCATGAAACTGTTTGAAGACGTTGAATTTAGTATCTTCTTATTACTATCAGTAATTGTTGTTGCATCGCAGTTGAGCTGTGTATCAGTGTTGACCATAACCGCCATCAGTGTCGACAGGTTCATGGCCATACGACTCAAGATGAGGTACAGATCTGTTGTCACACTTAGAAGAGTGAGCTTCTTCTGTGTTTTTTCTTGGGTTGCTCCTCTCGTAACGATAGTAACTGGTATTTTTGACATGCGAAATGCGGAGCTTGGTGTAGTCGGTCTAACAGTATGCTTAGTGGTGATCGTGGTATTCTACACGATGTCGTTCAGAGCCCTGAAGATCCACTGTGCTCAGACCCAACCACAGGGTAACCAACAACCCAACAGTACAACACAGTCCAATGCCATCGATGTTCTTAAGTACAGAAAGCTACTGAAGACAATGATAATAATAGTGGTGGTGATCTTAGTCTGTTACCTTCCTATTTTCGGACTACTTGCAATAATGTTACACCCAGCTTATCACGATAAGTATCATATCATGTGGGGAATGATGAGTATTGTGTGTGCAAACTCTACTCTGAATCCTGTTATTTATGTGACGAGAATGAAGGACATTCGAGAAGCCTGTGTTCAGATACTAAGAAAATTGTTCAGATGCATGTAGGCTGATTGAATGATGGAAGCTTGAAGTAGGAATTTTACTGACGGACTTAACATGGTTCCTAGTAGTTTGTGGCCATAGTTTATATATAACGGAAATCGATATAATTATTAGTGTAAGGCAAAACTAGATTGATCAGATTTTCATACCAGATGCTCATTTTATTTGAGTCGTTACCATAGTAACGATGGACAAATATCCTCAAAACTATTTTGTGTCAAAAAAGTGTTGATTTGCTTTTATCCCAAAGTATTGAATATGTATCATGAATTTTTCACTACGGTTAATTAAGCGATTGGGAAAATAACTGAAATTGAAGTTTTCAACATGGCTTGGTAGTTAGTATTTTCACTGTTTTAGAAAATAATGCTTCACTTTATTCTTTTACATATATTTAAGTGCATATTGTAATCTTAACGTAATTCAGGTTTATCTCGAGCTGTAATGTCAAAAAATAAAGTATCTATCCAAAAAGCGAAATTCAATAAATGAAATACAGCGCAGCATGTTTGTGCTGATTGGTCAAGAACTTCGGACTATTTGACGATAATTGAATGGTTGGAGAATTTGTACGGAGCAGCGAGTCTTCGCATGTTCACTGAGCCTTAGGCAAATCTCAGACACCGCTCGAGCAGTGAATAGTCTCATAAACACTGCCTGTCGCTCGATCAATAACAGAGCGCGAAACTCTATATTTAAGGTAGCTCCATATAGTTAAAAGACTTTTGAGGTACATGTTACATATTGCTGTATTAAAAAAGCAGAGAAGCCCTGAAGATCCACTGTGCTCAGACCCAACCACAAGGCAACCAACAACCAAACAGTTCAACACAGTCCAATGTTATCGATGTTCACAAGTACGAAAAGCTAGTGAAGACAATGTTGTTGATAGTGGTGCTTATTATCGTTTGCTATATGCCCCTTTTGGGAATATTTTCAATATTGTTACACCCAGATAGTTTTGATAGAGATTATATGATCTGGGGACTAATGAGTATTGTTTTTGTAAACTCGACTCTGAATCCTGTTATTTATCTGACAAGAATGAAGGACAATCGAGAAGCCTGTGTTCAGATACTAAGAAAATTGTTCAGATGTAAAGATGGTCAAAATGAAAACAACACTTGACAGCTTGACGTAGGAATTTTACTGACAAAGTAGTAATAGTACTTTCTGGTCATACTTTGTACACTGGAAAGAGATTATGTGTCAAATATTTTTGGTTAGCGTTTTCTTAGCAGGGGCTGAGTACAATGTAGATTTCTTAGGTTAATTGAACTATAATTCCACCATGAGATCAACTAGTAGCATTTAACTCAAATCAATTTAAGAGAAGATGTCAGCAAAAATCAAACAAATCGAAATTTGGCGGCAACAACCAAAAAATCGATTTCGCTCATATTCAAGTATAACGTATCGTGGTATACTTCGTTTTTCGAAATATCGCTTTATTTCCAAGAAAAATGAGAAAAACAAAATTGTAAAGTATAGCAAGTTTCTCCAACTTTAAATGTTTATTACTTGTCGCAGAACAAAAACCCAAAAAAATCCCTTTAGTTACGAATGGGACATTATTTCAACTTTTCGTTTTCTTTATATCGACCTTTTATTTTAGTTAGCACATTGCTAAGAATTGTTTTTGAAAATTCCTCGCTTTTGATAAGGCGTTTAAGTATCGTGGTAATTAATTTTTTTTCGCAACCATAAATGTATTCAAATATTAAAGTGCTACTACGACGAAAATCGCTCAAACTTGGATTCAGCTGAAACTTCCTAAGAATACACTTTAAAGGTCCAATAATCACTGTATGAAGTGTTTTCTCGATATTCAGGACGAAAGTATGATATTTTTACGATTATTTTATATATATATTATATATATGTATATAAATCCTTAATTTATTTTATTCCTATGAAGCCCAAAGGGTGGCTAATGTGCTTATTTCACATTACTTGTGACTATAATTTATATTTTGGGGTGTTTGGGTATTTCTTTCTCCCTTTACTACTGATATTTTGATCATAAACTACAAAGAAATGTATGGAGCGATGTTCGATGTTGAGTGTATGACGTCACAGACTCCAAAAAATAATCGTAAAAATATCATACTTTCGTACTGAATATCGAGAAAACACTTCATATAGTGATTATTGGACCTTTAAAGAGTATTCTTAGGAAGTTTCAGCTGAATCCAAGTTTGAGCGATTTTCGTCGTAGTAGCACTTTAAGAAATAATACCTTTTTAAAGCTAAAATATTAACTAATTCAATTTTTAAAGAATTAATTCTGTACATGTTTTTGCAAAAACGTGCGAGACCCCCGAAGTTGGAGTTTTTTTGCTCTCTCAGAGGTTCACTTATGTACGAATTAGTTTTTCTCGTTTTTCTCGGAAATAAAGCGATATTTCGGCAAATAAAGTATACCACGGTTTTCATTGCCTCAAGATCTTCCTAACACCAATTAAGTATGAGCCAATTCGATTTTTCGACTGTTGCCGGCGTATGTTCGATTTTTGCTGACATCCTCTCTTCAAGAATGAAGAATTGATATTTCAGTTTCTCTTGGCAGAATCATGGGAAATGCTAATCAAAATATGACGTTGAATCCTCAATTCTGATTGGTTGACCTTTAGTTTGTTCTGATAAAGGTGAATTTATTTTAGAGGTCAGCTCAGACTTCTGTCGTTGACTAGATATATCAATGTCAAAGCGGCTTGTGTTTTTTTTTAAGTATTGAAATATAGTTATTATACAGATAACCAGCTATGATGTCAAAAAGATTTATCAATAATGCCTCAAAAGCTGTTAGGCTATCTGGCTAGATTAACGAAAGTTATTTAAGATAGCATGTACCACATTGTCCTGAAAGAATCTAATGGTTTTTTGTTTGTCATACAAATGTGTATATTCATATAGCTGTATACATGTAGTATATTCATATGCTTATTTATAGTTTATGTATACTTTGTAAATTTCATTCATTATTTGTTTGATACACGTGCATGAAGATCATGACAGTGTAAATGATACAAATCAATAAAAAAATAATACAATCTAAAATCAATTCGAACACATGTTACTAATATAGATTACTGCTGATTAGGAGTTTGACCAAATACTGGACTGTTTTGGTGCTACATTTATAAACCTTTATGATCATGTTGGACCACTGGGGGGGGGGGTGGGGATTTCCATATAACAAAGGCCGGTATTATCGTCGTTTCTTTTAGGAGCTGCTGGTCTCTCCCATTTTTCGGGGTGAAAAAGTCAAAGTTGTTGGTTTAAGCACATGCGGGCGATATGTTTTACGGGTACGCGATTGGTGGCCACAAACATTAAAGTGGATATCAGTCAAAACTATATTATCATTGGCCTAAGTGTCGATAACGTAACTGACACTTCCTTTGTATTTATCATCATGTTATCATCTGCCATACTTTAATTTATTCAAATTGGTGTATTTTTGAGCTAAAATTAAACCAGGACCACTTTAAAAATAAATGTTAAGAAACTATTTGATTTAAATAATATATACGTGGATGATACTTACGTAAGAAGAATCAATGGAAAGAAAAGATACTCTAGGGAATGGCACATGGTCTTGAGAATAGAATTAATTATTTGAGTTGTATCCATATTCATGTCCTTTCTAATGCGCAGCCGTCAAACAAAGAAATAATACTCTGGGGAATGACACATAATGTCTGTAATGGGTAAACATTACACCCTAGCTAAACAAAGAAGTCATACTCTAGGGAGTGACACATGCTCTGTAATGGGTAAACATTACACCCAAGCTAAACAAAGAAATAATACTCTAGGGAGTGACACATGGTCTGTAATAGGTAAACATTACACCCAAGCTAAACAAAGAAATAATACTCTAGGGAGTGACACATGGTCTGTAATGGGGC
Organism: Actinia tenebrosa; assembly: GCF_029948245.1. Classification (NCBI taxonomy): domain Eukaryota; kingdom Metazoa; phylum Cnidaria; class Anthozoa; order Actiniaria; family Actiniidae; genus Actinia; species Actinia tenebrosa. The sequence goes on from NW_028292585.1 coordinate 6,062,224, forward strand.
AACATTACACCACAACGAATTGGTTTTATTCCATTACAGAAAACCAGTTCAACTAAATTGCGATTCCAATATTCATTCAATGACATTTCAGCTGCATCAAGTCTGTTTTCTTAACGTGTAATTAGTATAGGAAATAGCAACGTTCGAGAACAATTAATGAAAAATACTACGCGTATTTGATGAGAGTGGCTTAATACCACATTGTGCATAGCATAAATAGATCATTGCACAGGTTCAGTAAGAGAAAATTGAATGCCGATCGACCAATCATAAACAAGAATTTTTGTAGATGTGTCATCAAATTGGTTTACAATTCAAAGACCGTCAGCATGGTATTCAATTTCGTATTCAATAAACGATGCGCACATGGGACTAATAACTGCCGCAGATGGTTATTAATGTTTGGAACCTGCATATAAAGCAACTTTTTTTTCAAGCTCTCAATGTTTAGCACAAAAAGACAAGAAAGAAGGAAAACACACAATCCCTCATTCCTCCGGCTGTAAACCAAGTAACAAGCGACTGCATTAGCTATGAATCGAACCACAGAATGTACATCACATTGTACGCCAAAAATCGCAAGTTTGATGTTGATCGTGATCACCAACTTTGTCTTAGCTGTACCAACAGCTGCTGCTAATGCTCTGGTTATCGTGGCCATTCTGACGACGTCTTCTTTACGAACACCGTCGTATCTTTTACTGACCAACCTCGCCTTCAGTGATCTTGGAGTGGGACTATTTTGTCAACCAGGTTTTGCTGTAATAATGATCATGAATCTCTTTGAAGACGTTGAATTTAATCGCAGCTTCTTCTTATCAGTAATTATTGTTTCAACTCTTTTGAGCTGTGTATCAGTGTTGACCATAACAGCCATCAGTGTGGACAGGTACCTGGCCATACGACTCAAGATGCGGTACAGATCTGTCGTCACACTACGAAGAGTGAGGTTGTTTTGTGTTTTTTCTTGGGTTTGTCCTTGGTTTTCTTCTTTTATCCTGAGTTTTACGAGTGTTTTACTAAATACACTTTCCTTGGTGGGCATTGTTTGTATAGTCGCTTTTGCAGTATGCTTGTTGGTGACTGTAGTATCCTACACGAAGTCGTTCAGAGCCCTGAAGATCCACTGTGCTCAGATCCAACCACAGGGTAACCAACAACCCAACAGTACAACACAGTCCAATGCCATCGATGTTCTCAAGTACAGAAAGCTACTGAAGACAATGATCTTGATAATGGTGCTTATTATTGTTTGCTATATGCCTCTTTTGGGAATACTTTTAATGTTTCACCTAAGGCTTTCCGGTGGAGCCATCGTGTGGGGAATGATGACTATTGTTTTTGTAAACTCTACTCTGAATCCTGTTATTTATCTGACAAGAATGAAGGACATTCGAGGAGCCTGTGTTCAGATACTAAGAAAATTGTTCAGATGTAAAGACCGTCAAAATGAAAACACTTCTGTTGATTAAAAAGCTTGACTTAGGAATCTTACTGACAAAGTAGTATTAGTGCATACATTGTATGCTGGAAATCTGTAAAATTATTCAGTATTTCTATAGCATAGCTAGATCGATCAGATTTTCATATCAGATGCTCACTTTACCCGAGTCTTTACCAAAGCAACGATCAACAAATATCCCCAAAACCGTTTTTCTCAACAACAACAAAAACCTTTGTGATCCGAAACTACTGAATATGTATCATGGTATTTTCACTGTGTTAAGCGATTGGGAAAATAATTGAAATAGAAATTTCCAACATGGCTTGCTTTTCTTTTAAATGTATTCAAGCGAATCTTGTAATTTTAGCTTAATTCACCTCTCGGGCTTAGTGTTATAAAATAAAGTATATATCTATCTAAAAGCAACATTAAATAAAAGAAATACAGCGTTACATGTTCATGCAAAGGATGTATGCAATAATGGCGAGCGCTGATTGGTAGGACTAGTTCTCGATAGTTACCTACCTTGACTACCTTAGTACACGTCAAATAGATAAAGGATGACGCGCGCCGCATGTTGATGCGTGCCGCATTGAAAATAGTAAATAATTCATATGTAATCTATATAAACCGATGCTGTTTATTTACATTCAAATAATCACTTGTGTAATAATACTCTTGAAAGAAAAGTTTAAAATTGATGAGCGTTGCTAGGCAACTGAACTACCAATCATTTCCTTGTCATTAGGCCCCAAATTAAGGGGGGAAAGCCCTCCTTTATTAGCCAATCAGCTTCATGTATTTTGCCCTGTATATGATAAGGTTTAATAGTTTGATTTGAATGTTTCTCCTGCTCATCATACGCACGCTTGGCGGGCATTTGGATGTCACTATTCACGCTAGATCATTTAAGTTTTTTCTGTTTCTATTTCAATGCAAATGTTTAAAATACCCCCTGCGATAAATAATATTCATAGTTCCTACTCAGACAATAGCGAACCAATCACCATTGCAACAGTTTTCTCAATGCAATTGAAATCTTGTGCGACAAACAACTACATAGTATTTGTTTAAAAGAGTGCTACAAGGATTATGAGGCAATTTTCATTTATTGTCTAAGGACATTAAACATTGAATCTTTTTTTGATTGATTTTACGTACGCGATCAAGGTTTTAAGTTCTGAGATATTTTAGATAATTTGTTGAGCTTGTGGGACATAGTAACGGTAACTAAGGGGAATCAATGAATCAGTGAACTGTTATGAGAGAGAAAATTAATGTTTTTACAGACTAAGCTAGACATCAGTTTTCTAATTATTATTTCTTATCGTATGAAAACAAGATAAAGAACGATCAATTAGCTATTAAAAATATCGATATAAGATTTCAGTAAGGCTACCATCACGCACAAGTTTAGATAATGGTATGCTTTGGATTTACAAGTAAACCTCTTGGCTCCTCCCATGTACACCTCTGGTTACGCCCTACACACTCTTTACCCCTTTGCTTAGTTATTTTAGCACTATTCTTTTAAATCTTATGATATAAATATCCCTCGTACACCTTTCTATACATTTACCATATATTCATATATTAACTTTAGTTTAAGCTATGTTTAGTTCTAAGATTTTTACTCGTATTACTCTTTAATAAGATATCACACTTACGAATTTACTATTTCCTTTAGCCAATCAAGACTCAGCGATAATATCACATTGATTGTAGACTGACACCTGTCATGAAGTTATCATAAATAGAGCTCATGTAATTAGTTTACGTCAGAGTGAAGAATAGAAGAAGAAGAGAGTCGGAGAAAGTAGAATAAAGATCCCGGAGCTCGTACCGAGAGCGGTCGTCCCATAACAGAATTGGAAAACCCTCTTTGTCAGCTTGTTTGCCTCGGCGATGTCTTTGGTTATTTTGGACAAGTCGCCAAAGAGAAATTCCGAGAGACGCGTAATCCTTGTGGAGCTCTTTTTTCATGGCCATTCTCCTTGATAGGTTGACCTCATGATTAAACTGTAAGCCCATGGCTACACTGTCGGTGATGATCTTTAACAGATCCCGGTCACCAGGATACTTTTTCATCACCAGATCTGCCGCTTTGATGGATGCCATGGTGGATCCCATCAAAATGCCTTGCGACTTTTGTGATTTTGAGTCCTGCGATCGCATGCTGGACGACAACTGGTTCCAAACTAGTGGATTAACCTTAGGGACCCGTAGGTCCTTTATGTTTTCTGGACGAACATATTTGTCCATTTTTTCCTTCAGCTTTTCTTCGCTCATCTTTGACTTGACAAGGGTATTGAATATGCCCGCCAGTCCCTCATGAATAGCAGGATCCGTCTTTTCGTTTACATTTAGATCGGCTGCTATGTCCTGTAAGACATCGGGTTCTGGCGTTTTTACCCCATTCTGACTGTTGATGAGTGTCTGTAGGGCTTCGTCGACAATATCACCCTGTCCCGCTTCATGATCATGGCGACTGGGCTCCTGATCACTGTCCTCTTCGGCTTCTCCTGAACAGAAAGAAGCGAAGTTTTGGTTCATTGCTTGCATCTGTCCAAGCAATGCGGCAAACATGCCATTCACATCATGATCACCATTAGGTGGCGTGTCTCTGGCCGCCACAATCGAGCCTTCACCGGCCTCGTCGCCCATATTGTACCAGTGTACGTCGGTTCCTAACCACGTTAGGACCTTACAACAACGTTTAGGTATCAACTACGTTGATCCCAGCTGGATTTCTTGCTAGACTAACTGCTTTAGACTAATCCAGAATCGTTTGAAGACTTTAACAAAAATTATAAGAACAACTTGCTTTGAATGCAATCCGTGCAATGACTTGCGCAAGCGCTGTGCTATCTCATGGGATCACCTGACTTCCTGTCATGTGATAGAACTATGAATTAAAGCCGAACAAAAAAGGCCTTGATTTTGTTTTTTGCTCTAAATTTTGCTTTTTCAATTTCACTGAGGGAGTGACACATGGTCTGTAATGGGTAAACATTACACCACAACGAATTGGTTTTATTCCATTACAGAAAACCAGTTCAACTAAATTGCGATTCCAATATTCATTCAATGACATTTCAGCTGCATCAAGTCTGTTTACTTAACGTGTAATTAGTATAGGAAATAGCAACGTTCGAGAACAATTAATGAAAAATACTACGCGTATTTGATGAGAGTGGCTTAATACCACATTGTGCAAAGAATAAATAGATCATTGCACAGGTTCAGTAAGAGAAAATTGAATGCCGATCGACCAATCATAAACAAGTATTTTTGTAGATGTGTCATTAAATTGGTTTACAATTCAAAGACCGTCAGCATGGTATTCAATTAGAGATTTCCGATTTAGCGGATTATAGGCGGAATAGGCATATACTAACGGAATAGGTACATCGTGTAGCTGATGCGTTGTGAATTCAGTCAAACCGTTAAATAGGTGCCGTAAACTAAATCAAACTAACTTCTGAATCGTCTTTGTATTTATATAGGGTATTTTTTTTCCCGATTTCTCGTCAACGAGCATCCCTATCCTCTTTATCCTGAAGGACCTCTCAATCTCTGGGCCCCGAGCTTCACTGCATGTTAATCGTAGCTACCAAGAAATGAGTCTGACTTTCCACTTAATGACAAGAAAACTATTTTAATAATTTGTAGTCAGCTACAAGACAATAATACTGAATATTCCATTCTTCATCAGACAGATACAAAACGTAATTGCTACAATTAAGACAAATAAATATTCTAGTCTTCATCAGACAGATATCATGTTAGCATGTCATATATACGTACAAAACGTAACTGCCACAAAAGACAAATAAATATTCTAGTCTTCGTCAGAAGACACCAAACCATGAATAGTCCTCCAGCTTGCCAAAGCTTTCTTATGCTCTCGAGCAGCAGTTTGAGCTGACTCGAGAACACCAGGGATTGCATCCAGCAAGCGGTCAAGTCTATCCTCTCTCGTCACTTTTTGTCTTTTGCTAGACTTGTTCTCCGGCTTCACTGAAGTTCTTTTCCTAAGATAAAAACAACACATGAAAACCACGTTTTACAAGCCATATCTAAGAATTTGAGCACAAATTATTACAAAATATTAAATTATTATCAAATTACCTATCTTCCTCTTTCTCAAGTTCCCTTCTATTGTTGATCTTCTTGAGAATTTCTGTCGAGTCGTCATGCTGTAGGTTTTTGTCATCCACGTCAACCACATACTTCGTTTCCCTAGTATTAATAGCCTTACAAATTTCTGCAATTTCTTGTTTAGCACTTTCCTCGCTGCTAGATTGAGAAGACTCGTATTCATCATCAATTATTTTTGATGTTGATGGTGTTTCCCGCTGCGTTTTGTCTGTTGACGTGGTATCGTCATTCCTATAAGAATAATTTCATATTATTATCCTTTTAACTTACGGAAAGCACTTTGCACCTGTTTAATAATTGATTGTACCTTGTAAGTAGAGCGTTGTTGAGCAGTTTAGAAGCTCGTTTTCTTAGGCGCTCTTGTAAAGCCTTGCAAGCGGACTTATCCTCGACCAAATACTGGTCTCCTGCTTCTCCCATCACTTCTGCGTGTCGTCTCATGTAGCTCAACACGCTTTTCCACTCTCTCCCACATGTATTTACAGCCTGAAGAATGAGAATATCCTCCAGTTCTGTATAATTTCTTCTTGCTTTTCTTTGTTTTTTCACGTTTTCCATCGTGTTCAATGTTCTTGTACGAATGATGAAAAGAGTGCCTTGCTAGCAAACGTGCCCACGTGCGCTAAGTGTGAATGTTATCAACCTTCTTGTGTTTCCTAATTGTGTTTGTGTTTTGTTTCCTAATTATGTTAATAATAATGCATACATTCTAAGTGCACGCACGCTTTGACAAGTTGTAGCAAATTATTTGCATATCTTCGCCTTTGTAAAAGTTTATAGGTATTTATTAAGTTCAAAACAAGTAATGGATGTTCCTCCTTTCCCAACCTTTGTTGTGATGACGCTGTTGTCTGTGGTTACAGTTGTAAAACTTGTGCTCCAAAGATCACCACGCCTAGTTCCTCTATTTCCTACCCATGTTATAGGGAATCTGCTCATAGCACTTCTTATGCTGGTCTCTATAGTACCAACAGGGAGATTTAACCTCTTAGCCCGACTTCTTGGTAATCAGCTTCTTCACCGCCAAAACAATGGCATCGATATTTATCGTTTAGTACGGAGCTACCCACGCGTTTTTTGGTACATGACCGGGGAAACACCTGAATCCTTTGATGCTATTATACGAAGAATAGCCGTAGACGTTACTCTTCCAAGACATACACCTCGAGTACCAGCAACTAATAGACGAAGAGCTTGCAAACTTGACGTCACAAACAGAGTCCTCATGGTTGTTATGTGGCTAAGGCAATACCCGAAACTGTACGTCCTCGCATTCATCTTTAGAATAAGCAAAAGTACCGTTGCTGAAGAAATCTATCATATCGTTCCAATTCTGTTTGTCCGCTATCAAAATTTTATCACATGGCACTCTCTAAGGGTTTGGAGTAACTTTCTGGACACTCTGCCACATTTTTCAAACGCTGTAGGTATGATAGACGCCACGACACACAGAATTCAAAGACCATCTGGCCCAAGACAAGCAGAGTTTTATATAGAGGCGACAAGAAATACCACTTTATAAGTACGCAAATAGTAATCGATGCAGACGGATTGATAGTACTACTTGTAGCTGGGTAAGTTTGTAGACTTGTCTAGGTTTAAGATAGTAATGAATGAATGGATGGATGGATGGATGGATGGATGGATGGATGGATGGATGGATGGATGGGTGGGTGGATGGATGGGTGGATGGGTGGGTGGGTGGGTGGGTGGGTGGATGGATGGATGGATGGATGGATGGATGGATGGATGGATGGATGGATGGATGGATGGATGGATGAGTGAATGAATGAATGATTATGATGGTCATAACGATATGATTTACCCTGACACATTTGTTTACTACTGAAAGATAAATGCATACATTTTTCAGTTTTCCGGGGCGTATGAACGATGCAGAAACATTCAGACGACTTCCTGCTATAGGACACAGGAGAATAAGAAATCTTCCACAACGAGCAAGGCTGCTTGCTGATGGGGGATATGCTAACCGCCCTCCTCTCATTACACCAAGACGTATTGCCCACAACAGAAGACAGCGAGATGCTAACAGGGCCCTGAGATCACTTCGTATCCGAGTGGAGCACACTATTGGTTCTCTTAAAGTATATTCGGCTTCCTCAGACATCTTTCGTCACATGAGACCGTTCCAACCCATCGTAGTAGCAACCTGTGGATTTCTTGCAAATCGAAGGAGACTAATTCTTAGAGGACTGTAGGAAAGAGAATATCAACTCGTTTCTTTACAGACTGATTTCCCCCTAACGATACAATTTGTGGAATATTCGAGAAACTTTGATAACGTTTCGTCAACCTCTTTCTTTCCAAAGACTTTGCTTACAAGTGTAACTTGGATTTTTCATTGTAGATTTGAGAACACTGAAGTATGAAGGCCGATTTACACGGTACAACGTTTGCTTACGAGTGTCGCATGCAATCTGCAAACGTTGTACCGTGTAAATCGGCCTTAACAATTTTAGTTGATATAATACATGTTCGTCAGCAAAAATAATTTGTTTATTTGTTTGTTGAGTATAGACTGATTGTGTACTCATATCAACAAACCATATTTTAGTTCAAAAAGGTCATATAAAACAGTACCAGTTCAGAATATTAAGTAAAAAAATAGTGCTCGTTAAGCAATAGAAAACAAAACATTTACTGAGTTAACCTATATTCTGAGTAGCATGAGTATCAGGCTCTCCGGGAGAGGGGAAAGAGAGAGCCGGCTTCCTTCCCTTCTCTCCCCCTCCCCCTCGGAAGACCTGATACTCAGGCTATATTCCGGGTGGATTAATGAGCGTGGAATATACTGTCGCTAATCCGCTAAATCGGAAATCTCTATTTCGTATTCAATAAACGATGCGCACATGGGACTAATAACTGCCGCAGATGGTTATTAATGTTTGGAACCTGCATATAAAGCAACTTTTTTTTCAAGCTCTCAATGTTTAGCACAAAAAGACAAGAAAGAAGGAAAACACACAATCCCTCATTCCTCCGGCTGTAAACCAAGTAACAAGCGACTGCATTAGCTATGAATCGAACCACAGAATGTACATCACATTGTACGCCAAAAATCGCAAGTTTGATGTTGATCGTGATCACCAACTTTGTCTTAGCTGTACCAACAGCTGCTGCTAATGCTCTGGTTATCGGCGCCATTCTGACGACGTCTTCTTTACGAACACCGTCGTATCTTTTACTGACCAACCTCGCCTTCAGTGATCTTGGAGTGGGACTATTTTGTCAACCAGGTTATGCTTTCTTTGTAATCATGAATCTCTTTGAAGACGTTGAATTTAATTACAGCTTCTTCTTATCAGTAATTAATGTTTCACTTCTTTTGAGCTGTGTATCAGTGTTGACCATAACAGCCATCAGTGTAGACAGGTACCTGGCCATACGACTCAAGTTGCGCTACAGATCTTTTGTCACACTACGAAGAGTGAGGTTGTTCTGTGTTTTTTCTTGGGTTTGTCCTGGGTTTTCTTTCGTTGTCCTGAGTTTTACGAGAGTTTTACGAAATACACCTTCCTTGTTGGGCATTGTTTGTATAGCCGCTCTGGCAGCATGCTTGTTGGTGACTGTAATATCCTACACGATGTCGTTGAGAGCCATGAAGATCCACTGTGCTCAGATCCAACCACAGGGTAACCAACAACCCAACAGTACAACACAGTACAATGCCATCGATGTTCTCAAGTACAGAAAGCTACTGAAGACAATGATCTTGATAATGGTGCTTATTTTCGTTTGTTATATACCTCTTTTTGGAGTACTTGCAGAATTTTTACGGCCACCTGTATATATGGATTATTTCTTGGTGGGACTGATGAGTACTGTTTTTGTAAACTCTACTCTGAATCCTGTTATTTATCTGACAAGAATGAAGGACATTCGAGGAGCCTGCGTTCAGATACTAAGAAAACTGTTCAGATGCATGCAGACTGATTGAATGATGGTCAAAATGAAAATACCACTGTTAATTAAAAACTTGAAGTAGGAATTTTATTGACGGACTTAACATGGTTCCTAGTAGTTTGTGGCCATAATTCATATATAACGGAAATCAGTATAAATATTATTGTAAATCATAGCTAGATCGATACGATTTTCTTACCAGATGTTCATTTTATCAAAGTAGCCATGAACAAATATCCTCAAATTAACAAATTGACATCAGTTTTTTATGTGTCTGTCCTCTGATTGAAGATAAATTCTGCATCACATTGTCAAAGTAGTGTGGATCCACGAGGCGTAGCCGAAAATTCTCGTTTTTATTCATCAGAACAACCATCGGAAAAAGCGCGCGCTCGTTGACGTCAGCTTTATCTGTCTCTCCTCTTATTGATGATAAAAAAATAGTTTTTCTCAACAACAACAAAAACCTTTGATTTTGCTTTGTGATCCGAAACTACTGAATATGTATCATGGTATTTTCACTATGTTAAGCGATTGGGATAATAATTGAAATAGAAATTTCCAACATGGCTTGCTTTTCTTTTAAATGTTTTGAAGTGAATCTTGTAATTTTAACTTAATTCACCTCTCGGGCTTAGTGTTATAAAATTAAGTATCTATCTATCTAAAAGCAAATTAAATAAAAGAAACACAGCGTTACATGTTCATGTGAAGGATATGCAATAATGGCGAGCGCTGATTGGTAGGACTATTTCTCGATAGTTACCTACCTTGACTACCTTAGTACACATCAGATAAATATAGGATGACGCGCGCCGCATGTTGATGCGTGCCGCATTGAAAATAGTAAATAAATCATATGTAATCTATATAAACCGATGTTATCTATTTTCTTTCAAATAATCAGCTGTGTAATAATACTATTGAAAGAAAAGTTTAAAATTGACGAGCGTTGCTAGGCAACTGAACTACCAATCATTTCCATGTCATTAGGCCCCAAATTAAGGGGGGGGAAATCTCTCCTTTTTTAGCCAATCACCTTCAAGTATTTTGCCCTGTATATGATAAGGTTTAATAGCTTCTACTGCTCATCATACGCATGCTTAGCGGGCATTTGGATGTCACTATTCACGCTAGATCATTCTAGTTTTTTCTGTTTCTAATTCCATGCAAATGTTTAAAATACCCCCTGCGATAAATAATATTCATAGTTCCTACTCAAACACTAGAGAACCAATCACCGTTGCAGCAGTTTTCTCAATGCAATTGAAATCTTGTGCGACAAACAATACATAGTATTTGCTTAAAAGAGTACTACAAGGATTATGGGGCAATTTTCATTTATTGTCTAAGGACATTAAACAATTGAATCTTTTTTTGATTGATTTTACGTACGCGATCAAGGTTTTAAGTTCTGAGATATTTTAGATAATTTGTTGAGCTTGTGGGACATAGTAACGGTAACTAAGGGGAATCAATGAATCAGTGAACTGTTATGAGAGAGAAAATTAATGTTTTTACAGACTAAGCTAGACATCAGTTTTTCTAATTACTATTTCTTATCGTATGAAAACAAGATAAAGAACGATCAATTAGCTATTAAAAATTTGATTGACTCCGACGAAGGACTAGCGTCCGAAACGTCAGTTCCTATTTTCACTACGGTGTATAACTTATCAATCTACGATAGCTATTAAAAATATCGAAATAAGATTTCAGTAAGGCTACCATCACGCACAAGTTTAGATAATGGTATGCTTTGAATTTACAAGTAAACCTCTTGGCTCCTCCCATGTACACCTCTGGTTACGCCCTACACACTCTTTACCCCTTTGCTTAGTTATTTTAGCACTATTCTTTTAAATCTTATGATATAAATATCCCTCGTACACCTTTCTATACATTTACCATATATTCATATATTAACTTTAGTTTAAGCTATGTTTAGTTCTAAGATTTTTACTCGTATTACTCTTTAATAAGATATCACACTTACGAATTTACTATTTCCTTTAGCCAATCAAGACTCAGCGATAATATCACATTGATTGTAGACTGACACCTGTCATGAAGTTATCATAAATAGAGCTCATGCAATTAGTTTAAGTCAGAGTGAAGAAGAGAAGAAGAAGAGAGTCAGAGAAATTAGCATAAAGATGACCGGAGCTCGTACCGAGAGCGGTCGTCCCATAACAGAACTATGAATTAAAATAAGCCGAACAAAAAAGGCCTTGATTTTGTTTTTTGCTAAATTTTCTAAATTTTGCATTTTCAATTTCACTGAGGGAGTGACACATGTTCTGTAATGGGTAAACATTACACCACAACGAATTGGTTTTATTCCATTACAGAAAACCAGTTCAACTAAATTGCGATTCCAATATTCATTCAATGACATTTCAGCTGCATCAAGTCTGTTTACTTAACGTGTAATTAGTATAGGAAATAGCAACGTTCGAGAACAATTAATGAAAAATACTACGCGTATTTGATGAGAGTGGCTTAATACCACATTGTGCAAAGCATAAACAGATCATTGCACAGGTTCAGTAAGAGAAAATTGAATGCCGATCGACCAATCATAAACAAGTATTTTTGTAGATGTGTCATCAAATTGGTTTACAATTCAAAGACCGTCAGCATGGTATTCAATTTCGTATTCAATAAACGATGCGCACATGAGACTAACAACTGGCGCAGATGGTTATTAATGTTTGGAACCTGCATATAAAGCAACTTTTTTTTCAAGCTACCATTGTTTAGCACAAAAAGACAAGAAAGAAGGAAAACACACAATCCCTCATTCCTCCGACTGTAAACCAAGTAACAAGCGACTGCATTAGCTATGAATCGAACCACAGAATGTACATCACATTGTACGCCAAAAATCGCAAGTTTGATGTTGATCGTGATCACCAACTTTGTCTTAGCTGTACCAACAGCTGCTGCTAATGCTCTGGTTATCGGCGCCATTCTGACGACGTCTTCTTTACGAACACCGTCGTATTTTTTACTGACCAACCTCGCCTTCAGTGATCTTGGAGTGGGACTATTTTGTCAACCAGGTTATGCTTTCTTTGTAATCATGAATCTCTTTGAAGACGTTGAATTTAATTACAGCTTCTTCTTATCAGTAATTAATGTTTCACTTCTTTTGAGCTGTGTATCAGTGTTGACCATAACAGCCATCAGTGTGGACAGGTACCTGGCCATACGACTCAAGTTGCGCTACAGATCTTTTGTCACACTACGAAGAGTGAGGTTGTTCTGTGTTTTTTCTTGGTTTTGTCCTGGGTTTTCTTCGGTTGTCCTGAGTTTTACACCTTCCTTGGTGGGCATTGTTTGTACAGTCGCTTTTGCAGTATGCTTGGTGGTGACTGTAGTATCCTACACGATGTCTTTCAGAGCCCTGAAGATCCACTGTGCTCAGATCCAACCACAGGGTAACCAACAACCCAACAGTACAACACAGTCCAATGCCATCGATGTTCTCAAGTACAGAAAGCTACTGAAGACAATATTCTTGATAATGATGCTTATTTTCGTTAGTTATATGCTTCTTTTGGGAATACTTTTAATGTTTCACCTAAGGCTTCCCGGTGGAGCCATCGTGTGGGGACTGATGACTATTGTTTGTGTAAACTCTACTCTGAATCCTGTTATTTATCTGACAAGAATGAAGGACATTAGAAAAGCCTGTGTTCAGATACTAAGAAAATTGTTCAGATGTAAAGACCGTCAAAATGAAAACACCACTGTTGATTAAAAAGCTTGACTTAGGAATCTTACTGACAAAGTAGTATTAGTGCATACATTGTATGCTGGAAATATGTAAAATTATTCAGTATTTCTATAGCATAGCTAGATCGATCAGATTTTCATATCAGATGCTCATTTTACCCGAGTCTTTACCAAAGCAACGATCAACAAATATCCCCAAAACCGTTTTTCTCAACAACAACAAAAACCTTTGTGATCCGAAACTACTGAATATGTATCATGGTATTTTCACTATGTTAAGCGATTGGGAAAATAATTGAAATAGAAATTTCCAACATGGCTTGCTTTTCTTTTAAATGTATTCAAGTGAATCTTGTAATTTTAACTTAATTCACCTCTCTGACTTAGTGTTATAAAATAAAGTATCTATCTATCTAAAAGCAAATTAAGTAAAAGAAAACACAGCTTTGCATGTTCATGTAAAGGATATGCAATAATGGCGAGCGCTGATTGGTAGGACTATTTCTCGATAGTTACCTACCTTGACTACCTTAGTACACATCAGATAGATAAAGGATGACGCGCGCCGCATGTTGATGAGTGCCGCATTGAAAGTACTAAATAAATCATATGAATTTTAGATAAACCGATGTTATCTATTTTCTTTCAAATAATCAGCTGTGTAATAATACTAAAACAATTATTCGCCTCAGGCTCAGTGATTATTGGGGAACATTTCTTTAAATGCCCTGAAATTGATTTAGATTGCCAATATGAGATCGAGAAAACTAATGTTCACCATACACTGCAGCTCTCAATCCTTACTTTTCCGATTTTAAGTGTTTTGGAGCTTGTCTCAAAAAGCGACTCGAAACAACGTCGCCGCATTTTTAAGAGCACTTAAAAATTTTATTTCACAATCAATCATATTTCATGAAACATTTTATGAAGCAGTTTTAAAGTGCTACTCTGACGAAAATCGCCCAAACTTGGATTCATCTGAAACTTCCTAAGAACACTCTTCATAGGTCCAATAATCACTGTATGAAGTGTTTTCTCGATATTCAGGACGAAAGTATGATATTTTTACGATTATTTTTTGGAGTCTGTGACGTCATACACTCAACATCGAACATCGCTCCATACATTTCTTTGTAGTTTACGATCAAAATATTAGTAGTAAAGGGAGAAAGAAATACCCAAACATCCCAAAATATAAATTATAGTCACAAGTAATGTGAAATAAGCACATTAGCCACCCTTGGAGCTTCATAGGAATAAAATAAATTAAGGATTTATATACAAAGAAATATATGTAGCAATGTTTGATGTTGAGTGTATGACGTCACAGACTCCAAAAAATAATCGTAAAAATATCATACTTTCGTCCTGAATATCGAGAAAACACTTCATACAGTGATTATTGGACCTTTAAAGTGTATTCTTAGGAAGTTTAAGCTGAATCCAAGTTTGAGCGATTTTCTTCAGAGTAGCACTTTAAATAGAGTCCTACATTTCACTGACATACTAGGCGAATGAAGTTCTTAACTGAGATCGGACATTTGCAAACATTGAAAAAAAAATTAAAATTGAGGAGCGTTGCTAGGTAACTGAGCTACCAATCATTTCCTTGTCATTAGGCCCCAAATTAAGGGGGAAATGCCCTCCTTTTTTAGCCAATCACCTTCAAGTATTTTGCCCCGTATATGATAAGGTTTAATAGTTTGATTTGAATCATTCCAGTTTTTTCTGTTTATATTTCCATGCAAATGTTTAAAATACCCCCTGCGATAAAAAATATTCATAGTTCCTACTCAAACACTAGCGAACCAATCACCGTTGCAGCAGTTTTCTCAATGGAATTGAAATCTTGTGCGACAAACAACTACATAGTATTTGTTTAAAAGAGTACTACAAGGATTATGAGGCAATTTTCATTTATTGTCTAAGGACATTAAAAAAGCTAAGAAGAAAGAAGATAATTAAGTGATTTTCGTAAACCATTTGCATAGGACGGTTAAGAGTTTCATTACATATTCATTTAGTTTATTTTCCAAAATATATCTCCCCTATATCTTCTATATATAGATTTACAGTCCTTGGATAAACATACCCAGGCGATCTCGGGGAACGCGCGCAAAGGATTGTTGTAGTTGATCAGGCTGTCCTCAGGTTTCATTTATTTATCTGCGAACAAAGAGCTATTATTTCACGCGGATAATTTCATAAACGAATTGAAACCACAACGCACCTTTGACCCATAGGTATTAATCACAAGAATAGGTAGAATCTATGTATTGCTAGTCCATAACGTAGCTAGGAGTCAGCTAGGGAAGCAAAGATTCAGAGTAATGTTTTCTGACTTCGGTCGCCATGTTTATTTTTGATGGACCTTCTGATCAGATGTTTTCCTGCGCGATGATTGGCTGGTTTTTGATGGGCTGTCAAAACGAGATCACCTGGACAGTCTGCGAGTTTCAGTGGCACATTTGACAGGAAAACTTTAATTTTACCGGAAATGTCGCTTCTGTGTTCATACCCTAATAAAAACGTCTAAAATACAACCCCTTTCATCATCATCATCACCACAACCACCATCATCATCTTCAGCATTCTCATCATTAACATCACCATCCTCACCCTCACCATCATCATCATCATCATTATCACCATCACTATTCAGCATTATCACCACAACCACCATCATCATCTTCAGCATTCTCATCATTAGCATCACCATCCTCACCCTCACCATCATCATCATTATCACCATCACTATTCAGCATTATCACCACAACCACCATCATCATCTTCAGCATTCTCATCATTAGCATCACCATCCTCACCCTCACCCTCACCCTCACCATCATTATCATTATCACCATCACTATTCAGCATCATCACCACAACCACCATCATCATCTTCAGTATTCTCATCATCATCATCACCCCCAATTAACATCAACATCATCATCATCATCATAATAATAATAATAACATTAATAATAATAATAATAATAATAATAATAATAATAATAATAACCGGCTCCCCATTATCATCATCATCATCACCATCATCATCTTCTTTTTCTTCTCCTCCTCAACGGCTACTGCAAATGTTTCTTAGTAGCTCAGCAGAAGCATTTCTTACATCCCTCATTCTAGTCATGTAAATGATTGGACTCAGTGTAGAGTTTAGAGTCATGGTGGTTACTAAACCCGCAAGGGTCGACAAACCCGATGAAATCATGAAGTCACGAAAGGGTTTTGATTTGTACGACCCTGGTGCTGTAACTGTAACAAAAATACCTATCAGAGGCAAATAACAAACACAAATTAAGATTACTATTATTATCATTGTCTTTAAGAGCTTTCTGTACTTGAGAACATCGATGGCATTGGACTGTGTTGCACTGTTGGGTTGTTGGTTACCCTGTGGATGGGTCTGAGCACAGTGGATCTTAAGGGCTCTGAACGACATCGTGTAGCAAAACAGAATTAAAGCCAAGCAGCATGTTTGTGACATACCACCAATTACACCAAAAGTGACCATATCTTTATAAAGAACAAATATCGAAGCCATTGCAGTGAATGAAGAAATCCATATTATAGGAATAATACGTCTTATTCTTGTTACAGTGACAAAAGTCTTGTACCGCATCTTGAGTCGTACGGCCAAGTACCTGTCTACACTGATGGCTGTTATGGTGAAGAGCGAAGACCATGATGTCCAACTTAAAATGACATAACATGTCATCAAAACGTAACAACATAGCTCAGCATGTTTACTGAAAAATGAAAATATCATCATGGCTAAAAGTGATTGACCAAGAATTCCTATTACAAGATCACTGAAGGCGAGACTTGTCAGTAAAAGATACGACGGTGTTCGTAAAGAAGACGTCGTCAGAATGGCCACGATAACCAGAGCATTAGCAGCAGCTGTTGGTACAGCTAACACAGAGTTAAAGAAGCCAAGAAATATTAGACTGTTAATTCCGCTACTCGTAAAGTTATCAGATATATCATGGGCGATACTTGAGCATTTGTCTATGTACTTCATCTTGAACTATTCCTTCAGTAATTTGCAGCGAAGAAATTGGAAGCGATTATAATTTGGCTGCAATACTGAATAGTAGCCTCTTTGCAAGCACTCTTCTTTCATTTTAACACATGACAGGTGGCTTTGAAAGGTTACTACTAATATCTCATTGGCTAGAATAAAGTGTTCATCCTCGGGGGCATTGACCAACTGGCTTATCACTCTCAAAATTAATAGACACCGCTATGGCAAATGAGCTGTACTTATTGAAAGGCTTTAAGTAAAATCGCCCCATGGAACATAAAGTCATCAATCATTTACTGAAAACAATTAATACAAATCTCGGTTTTTGATTGGTTGGGAGCGCGTACTTTATGAGAACATATATCAGCACGCCGTGTATTCATTATTTCGTTATTAGTATCGAAAAGTAAGGCTTTCTTGATTTGTATTTCGTAAAAAAGCTAAAAAATTCCTGCTGTGCTATGCACAGTTATATGTAAAGCCTCAAAGATACTATACTTAAAGGACTTTGAGATGAGTAGAACACTCAAGAAGTGTTAACGAGCACTCTGATACGTGTCAGTCATGTTTCTCCTAACACTTTTCTCGTGTTCTGCCAATTCCTGCATGCTTTATACTGTTATTTAAAAAAAAGCTCAATGGCGAATGTCGATCGGTTATTGGCGATTGGCGATTGCACGACCGCAAGGAACTGTGGGCATACACCTAAACACGAATATTCCAAGGTGTTTTAAATAGTTTATTCGACTTTGAAGAAAAAAACTAAATATATGTTAATAATAACCTCTGTCTTAGACAAGAGAACCAATTAAAATGAAGAATGAAAACAATGCATTCCAACTTTGAGTAGTTGAGCCAATCAAAAACCTAGACTGAAGGAGAATAGTAAATTGATGGTTTTCAACCATTCCCAAGAGAATTAAATAACGAAAGACACGGCGGCCATGGAGGATATAACAAAAGAATTCATTGACAATTCTTTTGTTAAGTTCCTTCAACGTGGCCGCGTGAAAATCATCAATTGACCCTGATGCTACGTATTTGGATAGTTTTTTTTTTTTTTTTAATCACTTTTCACCCCGATGATTCGATGACCCGAAAGTTAGGTAGGGACACAATTACTTTTAAATTGTTAAAAATCTATCCCTTCCTTGTTTTACGAGGGTAAAACTTAACGCTGAGCCTGTCGCTAACAAGCGACAAACCTGTGGCACTCGTTCCAAGATCGAGTTGGAAGTTACGAATTAATTTTTGTCGAAATGTAGAAGAAACCACTTGAATTAAACTTTCTGAAAATGTATGAAGATCTCTCATTTATTTCCTTTCTTTATTAATAGTAAATAGTTGAAAATAAGTTTATACGAAATACAGCAAAATCGAATCAAGTCACGGGAATCAAACTGTAGACCTCTTGGATTAATCATGTACTCAAATGAATATTACGCCTGATGAAGACTCGCAATAGCAGTGGCAAAACGTCGCCGGCGGTTCTCCCAACAGCCATAATCGTGAGTCAAATAAATAAATAAATATAATCTTTTACCCCATTCACACCAAGGCTTAAACATGTTTTAAAGCGGTTTAACTAAACAGGTTTGAAAAACTATCTACGAACACTGCACAATATTTGGTGAAATAATGTATGTAAACTATCCTTTGTCTTGCTCTGACATTAATTTTACAAAGTTTCATTATATTGTAGGTTTCTAGTTTCTCAATTTTTTTCCTAATGAAAACATAGTTTAACTAAACACGTTTAGGTGTGAATAGGGTATTTGATTTATATCCACGATGATAATCTTTTCCAGTCTATAATGATGACAATGAAAATGACTAGTGTAGTTTTATTCATGAACTTCAGCTTATACATCTGAACTTTTGAAGAATCTTGATGCAAACCCGTCCAATGTCTGTCATCCTTGTCACGTAAATGATAGGATTTAACAAAGAATTTAGATTCACGATACTAACCAATCCTAAAATATATATCAGGGCATCCACTCTTTTCACACCAAAAACAGATAGAATACCAAACAGTGCGGAATGTGCAATGTAGCAAATAAGAATCACCACCACAATCAAGATCATTGTCTTCAGTAGCTTTCTGTACTTGAGAACATCGATGACATTGGACTGTGTTGTACTGTTGGGTTGTTGGTTACTCTGCGGTTGGATCTGAGCACAGTGGATCTTCAGGGCTCTGAACGACATCGTGTAGGATACCACAATCACAAGTAAAAATGTGACTAGAGAAATAGCTGCTACTACACCAAACATTTCTACTTCCATATCTAATACAGGCGGTATCATCATTAAGATGAAAGACGAAATCCACAACATAAACAGAAAACACCTTACTCTTCGTACTGTGACAATAGTCTTGTACCGCATCTTGAGTCGTATGGCCAAGTACCTGTCCACACTGATGGCTGTTATGATGAAGATTGAAGCCCATGAAACCAGGCATGAAATGGCATAGCATGCCCACAAAAGATGACAACCGATATCGATGAAGCCATTTAAGAACGTGTACACCAATAAGGCAAGTAGTGGTTGACAAAATAGTCCCACTGCAAGATCACTGAAGGCGAGACTCGTCAGTAAAAGATACGACGGTGTTCGTAAAGACGACGTCGTCAGAATGGCCACGATAACCAGAGCATTAGCAGCAGCTGTTGGTACAGCTAACGCAGAGTTGAAGACACCAAAGAAAAGCAGTGTTGAATTATCGCTGCTTGTAACAGATTGAGAAATTTTATAAGTAACACTTATGCAGTTACCTGCCAAACTCATTTCTAAATATCCTTTTTCAGCACGAGTTGAAATGATCTAAGGCTTTGAGGTTCTGAGGCAGCCTCTTGAGGGTTCGTTAAAATAGACATCTGGCATCTTTTGAATTACAAAACTCGTCAGTCATAATACTTCAAAAGTAAATGAGCTCTGTATTATTAACCATATCTTACAGTAACAATACGAGTATACATATCTATGACTAAAAGAATAAATATTCAAAAATATCAATATAGATAAAGAAATTTCATTCTGCATATAAGCCTACCAATCAAATCGTTAGCCTGAAAATAATCACGAGCTTAACTTCAAAATTTCTTATGCTTATATCATTATTTTATCATTATTTCATAACTATTTATTTTGAGAAAAAAATTCAAATTCTTTTTTTGAGGGTTTTTCATTTTCTTTAATCTCTTATATCATATTTGCTTTGCGTGTTTATTATATAAGTTAAAACGATAGCGTAAGGTCAATGTTGTCTTTATTATTACTCTCTCGGTTTATTATACCTTTAAAGTTAAAATATACACTACTTGTGGTCCAGTAGGTATATTGCATCAAGTTGTGACATTTGTCCAAAAATGGACAACTATTCGTTCAGTGATTCTGATGATATTAGCGTGATAAATTGAACCGCGCAAGAAGGGAACTTTCTTTAAATCATTCTCGCTTTTGAGGTTTAGTTTCAACATCCTAACGCAAGATGGTTTGATATTTAACGATGGATTTTTTTCCGAGTGTTCTTTTGATTAATTGATGTCAATAGAAAAGATCATGTGAAAGATAATAATGGACCGAAATATATTACTATTCACTGTGTGAGCGGATTTATCTATACTTTTTGCTGACAAAACTGAGCATTAACGTTCTGTGTGAGCCTAGCAAGCATATATGGTCTTAAAGGACTCAGAGCGAAACTATACAAGATCTCTTGGAAGATCATGGCACGCGCCCCAACGTATTCATGCGCAACAAAGCGTTGCAATCTTTGTTTGATGGAAAAGTACTTCACCTGAGGAGAGAGCCTTGCGGTTCTCTTGAAACATCGCTGTAGTGAAAATCCTATATGCCTTAGTTTATTTACTACATCCATCACTATTCTATATATATATATAGTAGAACTATATAAAGGCCGAATCAATACAATTTTGCTTCCTTTCTTTCTTTTTCTTACTTTTGTGTGTGTGGGTTTTTTTTCAGTTTGTGTGGAGAGCAGCGGGATTAGAAAATAAGACATATATCTTAATAAACATGCAGAATTTTCATGGAATACTGAATGAAAAAATACGGATTACCCCACTTGGCCAAAGTCATACATTGAATATTGTGTTGGTGAATTAAATAACATGTCCACATTCGCAATCTTCGAGATAAACAATACAACTGCAATCTTGTTTTAAAAATCGATAATATCAATACCACTCAACTCTCTAAATAAGGGTTAAAAATAATGAAATGTTTTATCAGATTTTCCTAAAATATGCATGCCTTTTATGTTTCACTTGTGTCGTTGAAAACCAACTGCCGAACGTGAACTGCGCATTAATCAAAATCTAAATATAATTGCAAAATGTAGGCATCAAGATGAGAATTTATAAACGAAAGGTTAGGCCGAATCGTTAAACTGCACGTTAAACTGTACGGCTGATGCGAAGCTCGTCGTTTTGCCTCAACCTTAGTGTCACTGTGAAAATCGTTGTACCGTTCGTTTCTCACTAGTTAGATTTTTGAAGCTAATATATATCTTAAAGGAATGAAATTATGACGCATGTAGGCAAGCGTGCTATGAGCAGTGTATTGGTTATATATAGTGATAGTATATGGTGCTGCGTTGTTCGTCAGTAATACCTTTCATATATATATATAGAGTAGGCTTTTGGTTATGTAACCGTTCTTTTGATTGGTTACTATTGATGTATTACAGCTGTCAATCATACCTGTTAGTCAAGTCCTCCAACGTTTGCTCGTCAGTTCTCTACTTAATATAGTAGCTCCATCCTTCAATCCATATCCCTCGTACATTTGGTACTGCTAACAAACAATATCAATATCATTTTAAGTACTGTAAGAGTGATTTTACTCACCCTATATAAAATAAATGCTATACTAGAAGAAATGAATAACGAAAGGAGAAAGAGAAAGAACTCAGTTTCCGATGGATAATCATGAATTTATGATGAGGTTTCCCATTACAGAACATGTGTCACTCCCCAGAGTATGATTTCTTTGTTTAGCTAGGGTGTAATGTTTACCCATTACAGAACATGTGTCATTCCCTAGAGTATGATTTCTTTGTTTAGCTGGGGTGTAATGTTTTTCCCATTACAGACCATGTGTCATTCCCTAGAGTATGATTTCTTTGTTTAGCTTGGGTGTAATGTTTACCCATTACAGAGCATGTGTCACTCCCTAGAGTATGACTTTTTTGTTTAGCTTGGGTGTAATGTTTACCTATTACAGACCATGTGTTACTCCCTAGAGTATGATTTCTTTGTTTAGCTAGACTGTAATGTTTACCTAATACAGAACATCTGTCTACTCCCTAGAGTATGATTTCTTTGTTTAACTATACTGTAATATTTACCCATTACAGACCATGTGTCACTCTCTAGAGTATGATTTCTTTGTTTAGCTAGGGTGTAATGTTTACCCATTACAGAACATGTACAACACAGTACAACAGATGCAATTGATGCAATCTCTCAAACAGAGAAAGCTCTTGAAGACAATGATACTGATTGTGGTGGTCATTCTTATTTTTTACTTGCCCCTTGTTGGGGCCGGTGTATTTGCGATTTTATCTGCAGTGCCAGATTCAAATCGACTAGTTAAAATTTTATAGTCCAATAATGGTTTGATCAACAACATCAATCCAATCTAAACTCTATTTTGATCCATTATTTGCATGATAAGAATGAGGGAACTGTGACAAACCGTTGTACAGATATTAACAATGACATTCTGATACAAAAAAGAGTGTAAAAATGAGAGAAAATAAATTTACCTAAGATATTGTAGAAATAACTAATGCATTGAAGGCTTCCTAAGGTTTTTAAAATGTCGTATCTTAATTATAGGACTCAGGACCGGCACTGGCAATAAAGAAAAATAGCCTAATTATATTAATATTATTAATAATATCAATATATTAAAAACTGTCGTAACCTTAAGTAGATAACAAGAACTTAAAATAAAGATGCTTCTGTCAACATGAATAAGCCGAATGCAAAAGTAAATAAATTCTGGAAATTTGTGCTTAAAAATACTTGCATTCTTAAGCAGCGCAAATAAATTACCTGTATCTGATCTTTCTTGAAAGTTTTATGCAGTTATTGAGGCAATATCGTTGAATAAAAACCACAGCAGCTCGAAGTTTTCTTAGCAAACTTTCTTCTTCTTTCAAAATGGCCGCGTCTTTCTCTAGTTCCCAGGATCCTCTCAATAGCAGGTTTAAAGGGGGGAGGGGTAGGGGTATGGCTCCAGGATTTGAGGATTTATTTAGATAGGTTTTAATGGCTTAATAGAGTGCATTCAGTCAAACTGTTGAATAGTTAAATAAATGTATCTAACTTAGATAACTATTTAGTTGACGTCAACTAAAATAGTAAAAGCGCGCCAAATAACGGTCATGCTAATCCGGGGGGGTTGTTTTACCAGAGAATGAGTGAATAGACATTCATTTGTATCATCGTTTCTCCCCCTGATCTCAGTAGCTATTTACTCGTAGTTTCAAATTTATGTGACGTCAGCTAAAATAGTAACTAACTTATCTAATTTATGTGACGTCAACTATTCAACAGTTTGACTGAATGCACTCTATTATAACGCACAACAAAGACAACTCGAAACTGAAGTATTGCGTTAAACCTGAAACCTTCCTACGACTGTCTCAACAGATAACGTTTTCCCTGACTTTAATTGAACTTATGGGAAAATTATTAGATAAAAAGTAATGGTAATTCACCGCTATTTATGAATTATTTATTCGAATTCATAAAAAGATAATAGTGATAATGATTTATAATGCTATTATTCAAGATGCTTTTTTACGGTACGTGAAAATATTACGTATTATTTCTTAGTGGACAGATTCGATTGTCTTTCATTTTTGAAGGACACACTTTTTTAAAACACTTGAGAATAAAATTAAATCACTTCTGCACACAAACTAATAATTGAAAATAACACACAAAAGAGAACCGGTTTTTGTATCATTATTTTATTTTATTCTATTCTATTTTCTCTTTGCCTAGTTAATTCTTTACTGATTTTCCATTCTCTGAGATTTCAAATTAACCTAAACTTTTTGAATTTATTCCCCCGATCAGTGCTTGGTTTAAGAAGCTACAACGCAAAATTGGTCAAATACTAAGTTAAAGTCAAAGCAGTGAGAAGTAAGGCAACAGCTGCCGGATCTTCAATTCAATCAGGAAAAAAAAAAAGCCAAATTCAAACAAAATAAGAAGTGCAATTCTCTTTTGATTTTAAGAATATCTTTAAAATCATTAGTGGGTACATAGAAAAGGCCGGATTTATAGCTAACTACTTTTAGTTGACGAAGGTAGGACGGCGCACTTAGAAATGGACAGGCGTTCTTTAACCTTTCGTGGGGGCTGCTAATAAAAATGAAAGAACTTCAACCAAAATTATTTTGTATGAAGAAATTGAAAAGTCATTAAATATATCCACAAGTGCAGAGAATTAGCCTCAGATGTAGCAAATGAATTGTTAGACAATTATATAACAAAGACAAACGTTCTTTCTATTTTGGAATTATCGACTCTGTGTTAGCTGTACCAACAGCTGCTCAGCTTATTTACTCTGTAATAGTGTTCATAATTTTCGAGAGAGAAAATACAGCCTTTTGCTATTTTGTTCTTTTTTATTTCCTATTACAAGCTGTGCTTCATGGGCTTCGAGCTCTACCATAACTAGCCATCGGTGTTGACAGGTACTGGGCCATACGACTCAATATGTGATAAAGGACTGTTGTAACATTGCGAAGGATAAGGTGCGTTGTAGCTGTGATATGGATTTTTTCTTTTTTTTTTTGCAATGGTTTCCCCGGTAGGTTTAGAAATTGGTATTGCAGCTTGTGGCAATTTTTAAATGTGTTTTGCATGTAACTCGTTTATCTATCAAATAAAGATCGAATAAAGAATTTGCAGAATATAGTTAATGTAAAAAAATCTTATCTGGATACGGTGGGAATCGAACCCTATCTAATTAAAATTTTAAAAAAAATTTTTTTCCAATCGATTCAATTGTGCCATACCTCCGAGACATCCGCAGAGCTGAGGCGGCGTATGGACTTCGGACCTGACGGCGATTAAATCCTTCTGCCCTTGGGTGTACGAATTACGCAAGAAAATGTTCTAGCCGAAGCATCAGGGGAGAGACCAGCCGGCCCCCAGACCATATCGGCTAATCCCTTGCATCTCTGCCACGCACGGAATCGGTTGAAAAATCGATGTTAAAAAGTCTAGTCTATTCGGTGCATTGTACGGCTATTGTTATGCTGATTCACCTGGAACCGTGGTCTAGTGGAAAAATACTTGGGCTTCCAAAATATTAAGTCAAGCCCGATGAGTAAAGTTATTACCTGGATGGGTGACCTAAAATTTATATCTACTCTTTCTTTCTATCTTTCTTCCTTTCTTTCTTTTCTTTTTTTTTTTTTTTTTTTTTTTTTTTTTTTTTTTTTTTTTTTCCTTTCTTTCTTTCTTTCTTTCTTTCTTTCTTCTTAAAAATAGATCATAAATTAATAATAAATTAATCATAGTTTAACTAACGTGTGCCTAGATATTTACTCGGAGTTCAGTTAGCTGTGTTATATTTATTAAACTTATCTTTTTTGATTCAGATGTTTAACAAACATTCCATATTCAAGACACAAACTTCGACAGGTTTTCTCCAATTAAAAAAAGCAATCAAGACAAGATAACAGCTTTAAATACAAATTCCGCTAATATTTAATGGATTAAAGTCAAATCACAAGAGTGATT
The DNA here is from genome assembly GCF_029948245.1 of Actinia tenebrosa. NCBI lineage: Eukaryota > Metazoa > Cnidaria > Anthozoa > Actiniaria > Actiniidae > Actinia > Actinia tenebrosa. Next base: position 6,088,337 of record NW_028292585.1, read on the forward strand.
TACGGAAAATGAGGCGTCTAATGGACTTTGGACCTCACGACAATTAAAGCCGATCCGTACTGTACGAATTACACAAAAGAATGTTCTAGCCCGAAAGCATCACTATTCGGCTTCCGTGTATCACTACAACAAATCCCTTGCACTATCTTCTACGCACATAGATGTCAGGGGAAAATAGATTAGTCTATCTTGTGCACAACTGTAGCCCAGATATAATAAAAATTTCAATGGCCTTTTGTGAGCCAGTCCTTGTGATGCGTGAATGCATCACAACGACTGAAATCAGGACCAAAATCACCTAATCTAATCTATAAATATGATGAATGAGAAACCCAGTCAATAATAATGACAGGAAAAACTAATTTTTTAAATTACTTTTCAAAGCAATTTAAAGTTGTTTTCAATGTTGTCGGTCGTGACACATCAAGTTAATCAGCTGCAGCTAGCAAAGCAAACGTGCAGTATAAATATCAGCACGAAGCGGGGTAAAGAATCAACGAAGACACAAGCGCTACGTCCTTCTTGGCGGTCTGTGAAGTTAGTATATCAAGATGAAGAGTATCATGGTAATTCTTGTCCTGGTAGCTTTCGTTAAAGCTAAACCATGCCGTAAGTAGTGTTTTCCTTTTTTCTTTTTCAAATTTAATTGAGAAAATAGTAAAATTAACAGTTAAGTCATTTCTATCATCAAATTTGAATCACGAGATGCGTTCCTAACTTAGCAAAAATACCATTTTGTTCATTCGCACTTAATAACACTGAACATGCGTATTAAACAACTGTTTTTCTTTTCTTTTTTTGTGGAATTAGAGGTTCCGAGAAGACTGAGTGGAGACTTCAACGTGGTATGCTTCCCACAGTTCCCTTCCTTCCTACTTGCCTCCCTGCCTCCTTGCCTCCTTGCCTCCTTGCCTCCTTGCCTCCTTGCCTCCTTGCTTCCTTGCCTCCTTGCCTCCTTGCCTCCTTGCGTCCTTGCCTCCTTGCCTCCTTGCCTCCTTGCCTCCTTGCCTCCTTGCCTCCTTGCCTCCTTGCCTCCTTGCCTCCTTGCCTCCTTGCCTCCTTGCCTCCTTGCCTCCTTGCCTCCTTGCCTCCTTGCCTCCTTGCCTCCTTGCCTCCTTGCCTCCTTGCCTCCTTGCCTCCTTGCCTCCTTGCCTCCTTGCCTCCTTGCCTCCTTGCCTCCTTGCCTCCTTGCCTCCTTGCCTCCTTGCCTCCTTGCCTCCTTGCCTCCTTGCCTCCTTGCCTCCTTGCCTCCTTGCCTCCTTGCCTCCTTGCCTCCTTGCCTCCTTGCCTCCTTGCCTCCTTGCCTCCTTGCCTCCTTGCCTCCTTGCCTCCTGCCTCCTTGCCTCCTTGCCTCCTTGCCTCCTTGCCTCCTTGCCTCCTTGCCTCCTTGCCTCCTTGCCTCCTTGCCTCCTTGCCTCCTTGCCTCTCCTCTTCCTTCCTTTCTTACTTGTATTCTTGCTTCTTGGCTTTTTCGCTTTGCTATAAGTTCGTATATTTTTCATTATATTTTTCAGTTCACTTTCAATGTCGATGAAGGAAAAGTGGTCAGCATTATAGAAGGAACAACGTATATCGACCAAGAACACAAACGTATCCGCATTGAAGGTCATTTCGGCGAGACAAATAAGTACAAAGTAATCCAACTTTTTGACGAGGTGAGGACGGAGATCATTTTATTACTCCATTTTACAGCTCTGTTAGTGACCTTGAATAATAATTCCAAGCTGAGGTTGGAGTTGCCGCCTGTGATAAAGAGTATAGTTTTGCTATGCATGTAAACTCCAGCCTCGACTTATAACTATTATTCGTGATCACTGAACGGAACTGTGAAAAGGAGTATTCTGTGATAACTATCACTCGAATTGATGTTAGAACAGTCAAGCCAGAAACGGTCTTCTGTACTTTACGTGGCAACATGTTGGATGATAGCTATGGCATTTTCAGCTTGGACGTAACATTTTTCAATTTCAGAAGACCACATGTCATTCCCTTGGAAACGAAAATGCTAGGTTTGCGTTGCATCCATATTCATGTGTCTTCTCAAAGGCAACCGTTAAACATGGAAATAATATTCAAGGGAATGACACGTTGTCTGAAATGGGAAAGAAATTATGCCAACGCAGACAGGGTCGCTTTTTTGACTTTGTCGTCACTGAATTCTTTTCTAGAGAAAAACTTAAGCCCACACATAAGAGAACTAAGAAAGACGGTTTTTGAGTTCCATAATTAAATAACTTGCACTTTTGTTGCGCAGAGGATCCAATATGTCATTTCTGAAGGACACTGTCGAACTATGCCCGTTACGGGAGAATTCAAAGACATGAACATTCCAGCCAATGCAAGCATAGTTGATAAAGGACGTATTGGTCCAGCTTCAGATGGCCTGAATATCTTCAGATATGCTGAGATAAGCGCGGAAGGTATATGTAGACATGTTATTTTTTGCTTATAGGGGGTTGAATATGGAAAAACATATACTAGCGACCTCATTTTATGGACGCCTGAAACAGAATCCTGGCCGATCAAAGTCAGGGCACGGATAACTCACAGATTGATTTGGAATTTAATGTGTTGGGTTTTGCGGAGAAAGAAATCTGGGGGAAAAAAGCACTGATTGACTTTTTGCCGTTGTTTTGTTTGTTTTCGTTTTTATTTATTTATTTACTTTTGCTTTTCTCTTCCTTTTTTTTTTTTTTTTTTTTTGTTTTTGTTTTTTGTTTTGTTTTTTTTTTTTTTGTTTTTGTTTTTGTTTTTGTTTTTTTTTGCTATTTTGCTATTTTTTTAACTTGTTTTATTTTGTTTAGGAAAGTATCTTGAGACAGTCACTCAGAAAGACTGCATAACCACATCTAAAGTTGGAGTAGTTAAAGTCGAAGGAGTGCACTACGTCGTTTATTTGAGGTGATTCAGTGGTCTGTACATTTGACAGAACTCGTTAATACCAACCATTATGATCGATATCTACCTCCAAGAAGAAAGCTATAATGAGACCAGCCTTACCAGCTTATAGATTGGTCAGTTATCAAAGTTTCAAAATATTTGACGATAACAACATGACACAGTAGAGTGCTACGACACAACCAAGGCCACCCAGACAAATTTTCATACAAATTAGCCAATCACGATTGAGTATTTAAACAATAGAATCTGTACAAATTTTTATATAGTTTTTCCTTAAAAGCATATATTTTACTTTATACGAGTGTGTGTATGATCAGGAGTGAACAAGAAACAGTTTAAACTAGCTCCAGAAATCATCAATTTATCTATGCAGCGTTAAAAATGTGATTTGTGAATAGACCCGTTTCGAATTCCGAATTACCGCTGTGTTTCTTGATCAGACTCATTTACACAGGGTTAGCCTCGAGTTTGTGCAAAATATTCACGTGTTCCAGTCAAGGTCCGTCGAGTTTCAAAATGTTTGTATTGTTGAAGTTGTGCATTCTTTACTTTATTGTTGGTATTTATGAATATTTAAACACTGATACGAGGCTAACCCTGTGCAAATGAGTCTGTAATCAAGGTACGCAGCGGTAATTTGGAATTCGAAAATGGTCTATTTGTTGATTTAAATTTTCTTTGGGTGGCCTTGGTAATGTAGTCGCACTGTAAATTTGCGCAAGTCAATTCCCCGGTCAAACTATAGTGGACAAAATTTTTTTTTTTTTTTTTTTTTTTTTTCACTAAGCTATTCCATTCTGTATTTGTACACAATTCGTTCGAATCAGAAAAAACTCACGGCACGGACTCGGAGTTGTCCGAGCGGCATTCTGATTGGATTACTTATAACCTCGCGCCTTTCCGTTTCATTTCGTTTGTAAATCACCCGAAATCTAATAAATAGCATGACACATGTAGTAATTTTTTGGTGTCTTCTTTAACAGCTTCACTGGAGCATCGTTGGATTTTGATGATGCCGTCTTTGACGTCCCATCAGAATGCAGAGAGGTTCCCGCAAGATCTCGTAGGTCAGTCGAGTGGTTTTTGAACAACCTCAAGCACTTCATTGGGGCTTGACAAATGTTGAAGAAAGTCTGGCAGTAGCAGATAACAAATGCAGTAACTGGAAATAGCTAGTTGTTTAGAGTCGTATGAGCCAGGAAAATAAAGGTTGCAAAAAAAAATATTCAAATTTGTTTGACCAATTTAATGCGTTTAGCTACAAAAGTTTTAGAAATTTAATTCTAGTATTGCATTACCAAAGTGCATGAGAAGACATCAACAATCAAACCACCCATACATATACGCCGTATCAACACATGCATATACATATATCCGCTGTCATGGGCCTCTTCAGCTATACTGTAGAACTCTAACCAAACCACCCATACATATACACTGTATCAACACATCCATATACATATGTCAGCTGTCATGGGTCTCTTCAGCTATACTGCAGAACTCTAACCAAACCACCCATACATATACACTGTATCAACACATCCATATACATATGTCAGCTGTCATGGGTCTCTTCAGCTATAGTAGAACTCTAACCAAACCACCCATACATATACGCCGTATCAACACATCCATATACATATATCAGCTGTCATGGGCCTCTTCGGCTATAGTAGAACTCTAACCAAACCATCCATACATATACACATCAGCACATGCAGTCCCATTATTCTTGTCTTCGAAAACGTCTAGAAGATCCTGTCCGTACCAGATGCGATACTCTTGACCAGCGGCCACCTTCATTGGAGTAGTGAAATTTGGAAAAATCAGTTCAGGAGACTGAGAAGTAAATTCCCCAGGAAGAACGTATGCTAGGATATTAGGTTTTTCAATATATTCATCTTGCGGTAAAATCTTCTGGTTTTTGTCATTGGTGATTATTGTCAAAAGTTTGTCAGGAAATGTTTTGTTCGCACCGCTGACGTAAGCCCCACATCCCCAATTGCTACTCGCTGATTGGTGTTTATAATTGCACGTGACATATCCAAAGAGATGCACCAGCTTGACGGTGGTGATTGTTCCATTTTGTTTGAGGTCAAATCGTCCATATGAAGAATTCTTTGCTCCGAAACACACAGGACATGAGTTAATCTTTAACCAACTTTTCTCAGCTTCCTCACGGTCGGGGATGGCGGGTAACAGCTGAAACGAATTAAAGCAAAAAGGTTCCCTCTTGATGAAAAAGTAGTTGAAAATGTAATGACAGAACAAGAACAAGAAACAATAATTGTATTTTGTACGTAACTGAAGTTAGGGATGATTGAGTAAATAAAATATTTACGTTACAGAAATAAAAATGGCCTATGTAAGCGATAACTGACAATGATGGGCACTATTGCGGCCAAAAAGGTGCAAAAATCTTACTCTGAATCATTGAAATGTCATTTCTATTGAATTTCCATGATATCTTTTTATATATTTCCTTGAAACTTCCAAAAATGTTGCACCGAATTTCCAACATATTTCCATGATATTTCTGACGACATATTTCCATGAAATTCCCATACCATGGAAATCATTTTCATACTTTGTTCATATATAGGTTAAAAATATGGACTCCCATTTTATATATTTTCAACATTTTTCCAGTCAAACTTCGATGATCTGAGAAATCAATTAGCTTACCTTCGATGCTTGCAATCGAATATAGTGATGATAAGCATCAGAAGGTTTCAAGAGTCTACCAGACTGGTTTTCATTGCTGCTAAGCAAAACGCATTCATACAAGCCATTTTGCTTGGGCTGGTGAGAGAAGTTCAAAGAGAAGCACTCTGGCAAACGCTGGCACTTCCAACAACATCTTAAAATACTGGAAACCAAAATATGTTGGGTCGAGTTTCCCTCCAGCGATTTGAATGGAACTTTTGTGAACGATGTTTGTAAATTATCCTGAGTCAATGTAAGATAAAAGTACCCAAAATATATGAAGATGAAAAGCAAACACTCTGTGTTTTTTTGGTGATGAAGCATGACTAGCTATTTTGCTGTAGTCTTTAAAACTCGATGGAGAAAACCGAATTCCCTTGTTTTATAAAAACCTTTCGAATTTTCAGATTAAAAAAAAGGATTAGGAGCGCCTGAAACTGAAAAACTAGGAACCTTTTTCAAAAGCGTCATAGGAATAATTAGTGTCAAAAGTAAAGAATCTAAAGTGATTGCTACTTGCTTAGTTGCAGTAGTCGCCATAGCTATCACAATCAACTTTACAGTCGCTTGACTGAATGATTTAATGTGTCAAGATATAAGGTCGTAATATTTTTTAGGGAGAATAATCTTAGAACCCGAAGCAAGAAAACCCCAGAATCGAGAGAGACTTGATAAACTCTATTTATGTATGATCAGTGTTGAGTCCAGAAGATCAAACCCAAGACCACTCGGCTACGCCTCGTGATTTCAAATCTGATAAAACACTCCTGCTCATTTATTAAGAAAGAATTCTTTTCGTATTCAAGCAGTGAGCGCCAAAAACTATTTTCTTGAAGAAAGGGCTGTTGTACAAGGCTAAAATCTTGTTATTCAGAAAGTTTAACTCGTTTGGAAGTGGAGATGACCGATGAGAGTGGAATCAAAGTGTTAACCAAAGCAAAACCCTTATTCGAACATGCGGTTCAGGCCTGTATTTGCTTATTTCCCATATATTTTCTATAAAAAAGCCTGACAAAGCAACATTCTAACACAAATGCAACAAAACATCTTGTACAATTGAAAATACCGCTTCAAACAGGCATTTTATCATAGTACATCAGTTTCGAACTGTTTTAAAAAGGTTTTGAGTGTTAACCCAAAACGAAAATTGGGATCAAACTCATACGAAAGTCTAGTTTTTGGCGCTTTTTGCCATTATTGCTCATTATTGATAAACATTTCCTCTTAAACTATACTTAATGTTTACTGTGGTTCAAGATTCTTGTAATCGCAAACAACTCTACAAACTAATACTTGTTTTAAAGGTTATCCATAATTATCGCGAGGCATTTTTCTCCCGTTACCAAGAGACAGAAATTATCAGATATTCTTGCTAATAATAATAATAATAATAATAATAATAAGCTTTTTTCATGGAAACATAACAACGGTATCTAAGGGGAATCGGAACCCTTAATTAGTTACAAGGGGAAATTAATATTTACCAAATACGCGAACAACTGTGTAATCACTCCCGAAAGAAAGGTTCAAATACAAATCACAACCAGAACTAAAAATTAATTAAACGACCATTAATTTGTTGACACTTTTCAACTGAAGTTAATCTATGGATTTCGTGTGCATTGTCAAAGCCCCCGAACTTCACCCCAAAGGTAATCCTGGGGATGAAAGTATCTCTGAACAAAATAATGCTAAAAAAGGTCATTTTATGCTTTGAAGAGATTCCAGTTGTATGGCAAGTACCGAAGTTCATGTACAAGTTGTTTAAAAAAAGCCGGCTGTACATTCTTAGAACGCTCCGTAGTTTCCAGATAGAAGAAGAACGTTTTTATTTGCACCCATTATTACAATTTTTGTTCTAATTTACATTATTTTATTAGAGATTTCTCATAAGTCCGATTATTTTACGCTACGTTTTACGCGGGTGTGAACTCGTGAAAACCGTATATTTGCATGACTAAGACAGCTGGGAAAGTCATTGTAATGGTCTAAGAAAAAAAAAGTCCATTTTTACACAAATCAATTCTTTATGGTCAATACAAGAATTTCTTAAAACATATGAAATGCACAACTCTTAGAAAGCGACATATTTTTCATTTGCACTAATCTCACTCTTTGTTCTGAACATTATACAAAAGATCTTTTATTTTTCTTTATACTTTATTGTTAAGTGTGAGAGGCACTTTAGACTTTTTGAGGCACTTTGATATAGTATATTGTTAAGTATTTTTGTGCATGTCACTTTCTGCAAAGAAACAGGATTCCATTGTTTTTTGTCTGTTTCTAAATGACAATATTAAGATATGATGAAAGAGAATATGACACAATATAATGCGAAAACTATAAAGCAAAATCGTATTTTAATACTCTCAAAGTGACTGGAAAAGTCGTATGTGCCTCTCAGCCATGAACGCACATAATTCGAAAATAATTGGCTAAAACCACCGTGGATGTCGCCATATATTTTTTGAGGCTTTGTAGTCATGTGTTTAATGACATGCTCTACTTTTAATCTATACTTTCTGTGATATTTATTTTGCCTAGTAGCTAATCGGCGAAGTCTTCCAGGCATATGCCTCAGTTGCGCTTGTCTCCACGATATGCAAAGGGGACGATGAGCTGAATATCCTTTATCTGCAAGCAGCTCAAAGTTAAAAGGAAAGTCTAATGCTAATCCAGGTCCTATCGACTGCGCTCTGAGATAAGTCCCAGCGTCATTCAAATGACCTGGAAATCCAGCTTGTATGATGCTCATCAAATGGCGATGTCTGTGCCCATTGTAAAAGTTCTCTTGATTCTCCGAAGGCCGATTTATTGGGGTAAATGTCCCATCAATTGCTCCCACGGCGTTGGGAAAGTGTCTCCAGGTGCCTCGAAGATTTCTCCATTCCTGAATGCTCGGCCACGACACGAAACAACGAAAATGGTGCCATAAGATTGGAGTAATCTGATGAATAGTCCCAGAAACTGTAGACATGCTTACATCAAAAATACAAGCCAAGAAATCAAGACTAGGATATTTGCGTAGCCATATCAGTACTAACAAAACCCGGTTAGTTACGTCAAGTGTATATGGTCTGCCTTCTCTGACTCTGGGTTCGGTGCGGTTTCTCCTTGATATAAGAATTTCACGACGAACATTATCAACCAGTTCAGTTAAGGACTCGAGTGTCTCTCCGGACAGCAGCCAGAAGATATACTCATGTCTCGAAAACATTCCAAAGACATCTCGCCCGATAAAATCATGCGAATTGCGACTTAAAGGGAGAAGAGACTGTGGAAATGGTTGATTTACATATTGAAATATTGTCGGTGGAAGTATGTTGACTAGAAACTACAATATAGCACAGGACAGAAGAATTTCGTTATCGCAGTCTAAATCCAGAGACTCTTCAGGGAGTGGGGCCGGTAAAGTAGATATGAAATGGCAAAAGATGTAACACAATTGGATGAACCTGATGTTGTCCATATTAGTTGAATCAGTAAGATTCTGCGGCGCACTGATTTGTGTGCAGTTTGCTGCCATTAAAAAAAAATGAAATTCAATACCATTGACCAATCTGCAGAGCTTACTATTATTTGTATTTGTGATACAAATCATACAATCAGTAAAAGTACTTGCATGAAATAAACTTGAAAGGTGACTCTCCAAACGCGTACCAGGTACCTCCTATCTTTAGCGAGAAACTGCATTAATCCCTCTCATCTGTAGTCGCTCATTGTTAGATCAAATGCTTTGGTAAAATGAACAGTGCGAGCACGTAATCACGCATTTATGTCTATTGGTGGTAGCACGACTTGAGCGTTAAAATTTTAAGAGTTACGTAACTCTTTTCACGAAAAAGACTTCTTTTATTCTATTCTTTGTTGAATTTCATTATAATGCCAGCATATTTATAGTCGGGCACTAAACCTGAAATATCACAAACAGGCTTGGGCGTATCGAAAGGAGCAACTACTAGTACTCAAAAGGAAAATCCACTGTTTTGCAATGTCGAAAGTTTGGAGGCCGTGGGATGAGCCAGGAACTTCTCAAACTACTTCGAAGAAAACAGAAAGGCGTAAGTTTCTAATGTAACTTACTAATGAAATCTCACGGTCTTGAAAATAAATGCAAATCTGTTCCACTTTCAGTGAAGAAAACACCGGGAACGTCCGAGATGTCAGTTATTAAAGAAGCATGGATCAGTGAAAGAACCAGAGGTTGGGAAGCAGTAGCATTATGCGCCAAAGAGTTGATTTTAAGCTCCCACCAAGTGCCACCAGAGGTTAAGACCTACTACAAGAAGTCTAAGTTAACCGCCATTGCGTCCAGGTGCCAGAGGTGCGTTAAAAGTAATGTCCATGTTGTGAATGCGGAAAAGCAAAGTAATACACGCGAAAGAGCAAGTGACGAACAAAAGAGCAAGAACGAAAGTTCTATCCAGAAGAAAGACAAGGAGCCCCACAAGCTTTCACAGAAACCGCAGACATCGTTTTTAGGTGATAGCTCATGTGACGAGAGAAATGCCGATATGCGATATGCTGACATTCAATAACCAGAAGAAAGAAGAGATAGAGAAAGACGAAACGAGCGAAAAAGGAAAGAAAAAAAGAGTGACGAAAAAAGTGATAGCGATAGAAGTGACAGCGACGAGCCACGTACCAAGAAAGCCAAAGACAAGTCCAAGTTGCGGAGAGAGGCTCTTGAAAAGCATTCTTTGATGTGTAATGCGGCTTTAAGTACAATGCAGAAAATGCAAGGGCTTTTCGATAAAATTGAAAATAAATTTGAAAATTTACAGTTGTAAAAGGAGTGAGAGCGAGAGACAAAAAAGTCGTGTCTAGCTATCGTTAGCGTTCCTAGGAATTTTCTGAATAGTGTTAAGACTGGTGTGTGTTTTAGTGTAAATGAAAATATGTCGCTTTCTAAGAGTTGTGCATTTCATATGTTTTATGAAATTCTTGTATTGACCATAAAGAATTGATTTGTGTAAAAATGGACTTTTTTTTTCTTAGACCATTACAATGACTTTCCCAGCTGTCTTAGTCATGCAAATATACGGTTTTCACGAGTTCACACCCGCGTAAAACGTAGCGTAAAATAATCGGACTTATGAGAAATCTCTAATTAAACAGATTAAAGGGTACCAACTTCCAAAAATAACTAGAAAGCTAAAAATGCTTGGAAAAAGGAATCCTGATAATAGTAGTCCTGGTAAAAAGGCCATTTTATGCTTTGAAGAGATTCCAGTTATATATTCATGCTCCACTTTGCTGGAAAGTAATATGTCAAGTAGCGAAGTTGATTTGTACAAGTTGTTTAAAGAACGCTGCACATTCTTAGAACGCTCCGTAGTTTCCAAATAGTTGACTCTAATTTGTTTATGTTGTAGCTTGTCATACCGGCTTAAAAGACTTAGAAATTGCAATTATGCGATGTGTTTGTGTTTGTCCAGGTGTATTTGATTCAATGTTTGCACATATGAGTATAAATAAAGGACCTATAAGCAGAATAGATTCACTCTCAGAAAGCAGAAAGTTTCTTTTGGGTGTATCAAACAAAGTTCGTGCAGAATCAAAATGAAGACACTTTTGGCGGGAATTCTGATGCTGGTTGTGGCCGTTAATGCTAAAAAACCATGCCGTAAGTAAGCTAGAACATGTAGATCGATGAAAGGAGGCGTTGCTGTTTTGGTATCTCTAGTTTGGCTCAGTTGGTAAGAGCGCAGGTCTCGGTTGTGCGGGAGGTCGTGGTTTGAGTCCCGGCCGGATCCCACTCAGGGTTTTAAACTTTGAGAAGGTGCTGCCTTTGCATTAAGATCTGCAAACGGTTAGCCCTTCAGGTCTTCTCGGATTAGGAAGCTAAACCATAGGTCCTGTCTGTCTTTACTTACTGCTAACCTGTATCATGGGGACTTTAAATAACCCGTTGCGCTGTTCGAAAGAGTGAAGGATTGTCGACCGCCCGGTACAACGGTCTGGTCTTACAGACACACTCTAACCCCACTGATTATTGTAAACTGCGTTCCAGCAAACTCGTTGCCAACGCACCTTCGTCTTTTTGCCCTTTGTGAGCACAATGTCAGCTTCATGAGTGCTTTGCACCTACTCCTTCTCCGCTTTGCAGCTCGTTACCACTGCGATCATCTCTACTTGATCATTGCGTTAGCTAAACAAACACTTCCTGAATCTATGCTTTAGCAGAGCCTAGTAAATTTATTTAACTATTTCATTTAGATATCGAAAAAATATATATATATATCGAAATGGTTTTCTAAAATTGAATTTTTTGTTTTATCGTAGAGGTACCAAAGCGATCTGTTGGAGACTACATTACGGTAAGTTAAAAAAGATTTGTTCAACGGTGTAGAGCTTTAATTTTTCAATGATTGTGAAAAACAAAATTTCAGCGTGCAGCTCGCATTTACCGAGTTCGCATGTTTATGGAAATGGAAGGAACTACAAACTCCAAATCTATTTCTTTTCCTCAGTCTGTTTACAACATTAATACCGACAAGCTTGTCATGGCTTCTGGTGGGAAGATGTACTACGATGAAAATAACAAGCGCATTCGCGTGGAGGGGGAGCATGAAGGCAAAAAGTATACTGTATTAATCTTCTATAAAGAGGTATTGTAGAATTTTAGATAAACATTTGAGTGTTTTTGTTTCTTTCAATTTTGTGGTAAATTTTGGATGAGCGGCGAAAGCGTTGAAAAAACATACACTTTAACAATAACAGCAGCAGTTTTGTTTTTCCTCATCATGCCCTTTTTCCTTAGATAATGTCTCTTTTCTTTGTCTATATTTTTTGAAATTGTAATTATAATCTTAGTTCTAACTTAACAAACTGTCTGCACTGTAATATTTTGTGTATTTCGATGCTCACAGGCCAAACAGTACGTGATGGGCAAGGGCTACTGCTACGCTATGCCCTCTAAAGGAGACTTCAAAGACATGAGCATTCCTGATAACGCACATTTGGTCAATGGAGGACGCATCGGTACAGCTTCCAACGGTCTGTACATCAACAGATATACTGGAGAAAAAGATGGAGGTAAACAGCTTTCTTTCTTTTTACTATTCATTTAACTGCCTTGTGTTATTTCCATACGTCATATATGTTCGATACATTATGTTTAATATAAGGTATGATAATACTGACTTGGTATTTTAGGCAGAGGCATCGTGACTGTCACGCAAAAGGATTGCGTGATATCGAGCTCTGTAGCGTTAACAAAACACGAGGGAGCCAATTATCTCACTTACTTCAGGTATGTAAATACAACTAATGTATAAACATTTCTCTACATGAGGACACACAGTCTATATATGCAGTACTACTAGCTCGTGCTGGAGTAAGGTCTTTTGTTCGGTTTCACCAGGAGATCGGCTCCTAAGGCAAAAAGCACAGGAGAAAACAACACAAAAAAAAAAATCAATTCAAATATGTCCTTCAGTAGGGTCAACCCGCCTAAAAGAGGCCTAAAGCTCCCTTAAAGGCTGCGTTCATGATTTTTGGCAGAAGGGGGGTGGGGGGGGGGGGGAATTTGAAATGTTCAGAATAATTCGTAACACCCCCCTCCCTAAGTCATGCAAAAAAATAAGATCCCCCCTAAGCAAGGCTTGTAGCTTCTTCCAACAATTGTGTATCCCCCCATTTTTCTGATAAACATTTGCCCATCGCCCCCTTTTTACTACCAAAATTTTCCCGATCCCCCATCAATTTCACCTGCCCCTCCCCCCTCCCCCCCTCCCCCCTCTGCCATACATTATGAACGCAGCCTAAACATTAGAGCAAGGGAAATGCCACTTTATTCTATGCAAACGATTCTTTATTAAAGAGATATGATATGCTCTTTCCCACAGCATGACTAACGTAAGCCTTGACTTTGAAGAAAACGCTTTCGACAAGCCAGACGAATGCCATAGTTTGCCAGGCGCTAAAGCTCGTCGATCTGTTGGGGGTATCTGGGAAAACATCCAGGGGGTGATTGACTCCATCTAAGACGAAACAATATGATACCCGCATATATATCCTATTCATGTATCCAAAAGACCGCGTGAGATTGGTGCTGATAAGCATGATAACGAGGTCAATTGTACGTTAATAGTGGGACGAATTAAAAAAAATGAATTTTGATTTGAATCATTCTGGTGTTTTTATTCTATAAATATACAATATTAAATGTTCACGAAAAATCAACAAAAATCTAATACACCTTTCTTTCTTTTTTCTTTGTTTCTTTCTTCCTTCCTTCCTTCCTTCCTTCCATTCTTTCTTTCTTCCTTCCTTCCATTCTTTCTTCCTTTTTCCCTTTCTTCTCTTCTTCTTCTTCTTCTTCTCCATTCTTCTTCTTCTTCCTTCCTTTTTTTCTTTTTGTTTTTTCCTTCTTTCTTCCTTTTCCCTTTCTTCATTCTTTCTTTCTTCCTCCTTCTTCTCTTCCTTCCTTCTTCCTTCCATTCTTCTTCCTTCCTTCTTTCTTTCTCTCCTTTCTTCTTCTTCTTTCTTCCTCCTTCCTTCCTTTCTCCTTCCTTCTCCTTCCTCCTTCCTTCCTTCCATTCTTTCTTCCTTCCTTTCTTCCTTCCTTCCTCCTCTCCTTCCTTCCTTTCTTCCTCTTCCTTTCTTCTTCCTTCTTCCTTCTTCCTTCCTTTCTTCCTTCCTTTCTTTTTTTCTATGCCTTTATCTTTATTTTTTCCTTTCTTTTTTCTTCCCATTTATTTCCTCTTTCTTCTTCCTATGATTCATTCCCTTCGTCGTTTTTTCTTTTCGAACGAGACTTTAAGACATGCGATCCATGGCGTCAAAGGTTAGATAAATATTCCAGTATCGAGTTCTCTGTTGCTCAGGATTAACCACAGTTTTGTGTAGAATATTCATGTGTTCCTGTGTGGGTTTGTGGAATTTCAGAGTCTTGCTGAAGTTCTGCATTCTTTACGTTACCTTTCGTATCTGTGAATATTCTGATACTAAAATGAAGCTATAAACCCCGAGCAAATGAGTCTGTAATCAAAAAACACAGCGGTATCTATTGTACGAATGCTATACCCTAGTTTCCCTTGACTGACCAGGTATAAAAGTGTTTGCAAGTTATCTTGTTACATAACCCATCCTTTTAGTCGTTTGTAAGAACATCAAGTGCCCGCCTCACTCAACATCTCGATAAGCAATATGCCTCTCAAACACGAACCTCTCAGGACCGACTGATACATTCTACACTATTAATGCACTGCGATAACGACTGCAATTACCTATTGACAAAGATCTACAAGGATAATTTCCTGGATGAGTTCGTGAGCCCCGATCCGACTTGTAATGAATATCGCAAAATAATCATAATTATCAATAATTAAGCTGAACTGAGAAGGCTTTTTATCAGCAAGTGCCACACATGCACACTTCCAAGCAGATGGAAAGATTCAAGATTCAATTCAATTTTCACTTGCAAAAAAAAATTGCAAGTGTTATAGTCAGCATTAATGGCATGATTATTCAGTGAAAAATTTGAAGAAAAAAATTCTTGGTTTACTAGTATGGTAGACTCAGTTATGGTTGAGCGTTTATTGGCTAACAATGACGTCTTTTCTGCTGATCCGTTTTCCATTAGGCTAATGGGTTTTTGGATCGATTCTTTTATTAGCATATAAGTGTAGGAGGAGTCGATCATTAAAAACACGGACAACTGATCTACCTCGGTACTGTACACACGCGACACAACTGCGTCTATTTTATGACTTACCTCATAAAAAACTTTCCAAATAAATGTGAGAAACTGAAAATCCACTGAAGTCCCGGGAGCAACGAAAGTAGTGAAAACACTGGTAAGATTTTAAATCATTCCCACACGATCGTTTTAACAGATGAAGCTCAGTCATTCATATATCCTTAACAGACACTTTTCTTGTGTATGCTAGAGATAATACGGTCGAAAACGTCTGCTATATAAGGTGACAATTTCGTTATGAATCCATGAAAAATATTCCAATTAACTACTTATTTTAGCATCAGTGTAATGTGCTGAAACCGATCCATAAAAACCATCAGATTCGGACTTCCATCGTTGGCAAACTTGACAAAATGGCTAAGACGTTGAACGGTCTTCTTGGACTAAGACAGGCCATGACATCAAACGAGTATTCATAGTACCACTACGCGTCAGGACACTTCGGTGTCTTCTACTTCTACTTAAAAAATAACTGCGACGTATTTTTGATCCAAATGACTCGTAAATTATACTTAGTTTAAAGATATTTCAGTCAAGAATAAGAATAGCTTCTTCGTATTACTGATGGAAAACGGAAGCCATTTGTCACTGAACTGAAGCTGGCACTCCGGTCTAGCACAGATTGTTTTGCGATTCGCTGCCGACAGCTACATAAACCGTTCAAGGAATTAGCCTTGAATTTATGTCAACAGCAGAATCAATCTCTAAGCTGAAATTCAAAATCATAATATGACAAGAACGACTATTTTGAAGGAGATAATTGGTGCATAGCTCAAAAGCACTAGGCGCGAATCTGAAAAATAACACTCAATCTTTCTCCATCCAACATACTTTTCTTAGAAATATTAGTAAACTAAATGTTAAGAATAAACTACAAAATATTACAAACATAGCTTACAAATACTTACTTCTATTATTGATAAGCTCTATTCAAATTTCATAGCAAAATTAAGACTAGCTTGAGGTGAACCTGATGAACATTGAAACGCTGATACATCAAAGCTCCATTCAGAAGATCCTGGAGTTTCACATTTCTTCCTTCCTATTATATTTCAATTATTTTCTAAAGCGAAAAGCGTCTGTCATGTAAATCTGTAAGGTAGAAATGTGTAATTTTTTAGGAAGATTTTTTAGGGAGATTTTTTGGAGAGCTCGAAGTGAAAATGCTGGAATAGCCCCTGACCCATAAGGCATAGAATCACACAGTGCTGACGATTACGTACTAACAGAACATATAAATTACTTATTTCTATCAGTATTCAAACACTTGTAATTGTTACTATAAACGAAAGTGACAGTTTTCCGTTAAAACTAAACATCCAGGCGCTTAGAAGGCTTAGTTAGCCATTGGATTGAGTTGGCAATCAGGCATGACACATGCTTTTGACTGACAAGTTGAAGTAATAATATCTTGAATATGTCAGTCACCTTGAGAGTTTAATGAAGGGTTGGTGTCAGTTTGCGATATATAGATAACCTTAAAACACGTGAATTATATTTCTGGTAAAGTGGATCAGCTAGAAGGATTACCAGCTTGAATCCTTAAAGTACCTTTTCTATACGAGGTTTTTTTTTCACTTTTACGATTCGACTGAGAAAAGGCTTCTATCAATATTAGCATGCAAAAACTAAAATGTCTTTTTCAATTTCTACAATTCAGTTCTAATTGCAAAGCTACAGAAGACCTTTTTACATTGTCTGGGAAGCCGGATTTATAGAACATAACACACGCAAAATTATAAAATAAATCACTTTAGTTAAAATTTGCAAAGAGAAGCATTTCTCCGCGAATTGTTAATTTTCACTTCGAAAATTGTACAATTAATAACTTTTGTTATCGAAACGTTTTGTAATTTTATCATCTTCGTTAGTATTATATTACATTTTATTTCCTCTCAAACTTTGCCAATTTCACATACCAATATTTCGTTCTATTTTGAGTTTACTTTATTGTTCTATGCTTTGTTCATTTCAAATGTATGTTTTTATGACCTAGGGTCGTTTATGGCTTTACACCAAAACGGCCTAATGTTTTTAAAGAGATATCCGCCATAATGATTTTTTTTAGCCCCAGAATATATAAAAATACTAATTACAATACATCTTAAAACTTCAAACTAAGATGACAGCAGGAGTGGTATAATCTTTTAATGCTACATAAATATCGTATATTATCGGATTACGTGAAATATTACTTATCATAATACCTTCCTATAAGGATTTACATTATACTTAAGTTCAAATAAAAACAAACGAAAAACTGTTGTTTCAAAATATCATTATTTTTGCATAATCATTAACTCGCCATCCTATTAAGATGTCTTCAAAATATATTTTTCCTTCTCCAATATTTTTTTTATACTAAAAACATTGAAACATTTTTGAAAAGCGTTATACATATTTCAGGTTTTATGTCCCTTTCTTGCTTTTCTTTTCTTTTTCTTTTTCTTTTTCTCTCTTTTTTTTTTTTCTCTCTATTTTTTTGCTCTTTTTTCTTCTTTTCTTTTAATCGTTTTTCTTTTCTTTTCTTTTTTTTTTTCTTTTTTTTTTTTTTCGTGTCTACTCTCTTTGCTGCCATTCCCAGGGCGCTTTCGTGTCCTTCGTTTAGTTAATTTCGGCTAGCGCCGAGCGCCCAAATGGTTAATAATATAACTGAATATACCTATTGTTCTTTCAAAAACATCTGGCACCATCTACCTCGTAAAAACAAACAATATATTCATTCGGTTGGGAAGTTTACTGTAGTTTCTTTGAAGAATCCGCATCGTCAACAACTACTACAAAAGTAAGTCATCCACTGAAAATTCTACCAGTTTATAAAAAAAAGTTTAAGTAATTTAGAATTGACTTGTTTTTAACACCGAAAAAGCCAACACTATATTACTTTTCTTTCGAAATGTAAATTCAGTTCAGGCCGAATATCTTATAGTTTGGTGGAACTATTTTTTGAAGTTTCTACTAAATTCCTGTATCAATGTCGAGTGAGATGGCTTGGCCTTGTTCTTTCTTCTTCTGATGACAGTAATGAAAAAATATGTCAAGAATATGACATCATTATATAGTTTTTTAAAGAGTGTAATCTTTTTTATTTGAGTGATAGGTTCATGTTAGTAATTCTCTCATCAAAGTAGGGCGTTATATATTGATTTTGTACAAAGAATCCGAACTATCATCAACTAGGAAGCTTTCCTTTTAATTTAAAAGTCCATTTCCAAGGAATGATTAAGAATAATTCCTTGATATTTTCGAAATGTTCTAGAGCGAATCTGATCAAGGCAGAGTGATAATAGTCTATCAATATTTCTACAAACATCTAATATCTTCCTTCCAATATCACATATTTGTTATTCTGATTGGCATTACCTTCAAAGCTAATCGCATCTCAGATTGACATTTTAGGATTCTAGATTTTGATGGATGCCCAAAAGGAGCGAAAATATCAGCGAAGCGTCATCCGTAATTCCATATCGAACAAGTATTTATATTTTTACTTATAATCAAATATTTATTTATGACTCAACGAGAGTATAAAAGTTTCTTTAAATAGCGCCAAAAGTTTAGATTATTAGGGAGAAAATAAAGCCCATACGAAACAACAACAAAAAGCCATTCAACTGAAAATGGCATTGAAATGGCTTTTTCTTGGAATGTAAAAGAAATGGTGCTGATGCAAGGGTAATAGGTATTTTTAAGATACTATTTTTGATCTGTTGACACTGAAATAGCGCCCAAATTACCGCAGAATATTATGTACAAAGTAAAGCCCTTAACCCGGAAAAAGATGCAGCCCGAAAAAAAAAATCAAAGAAAGCCTTTCAACTGCAAATGAAAATGGCATCCAAATGGCTTTTTTTCGTGGAATGTAAAGAAATGGTGTGCAAAAATAATTGGTATTTTCATTTGTTTCCAATGATGCTAAGTGCCTTTTATACGACGAATAAAACCAGCTTTCATTCGCAACACAAACTGTCCTTGATTTTGAATGAACTATGATTGATTGTCGTGTTTTAGAGAAAATTCCCATTCACTAAGAATAAAAGTACGATAATCACCCACTAGAATAGATTGTAACTTCAACAATTTGAACAAAAATTGTATTAAAACCAGCGTGTGTCTTCGATTCCACAAAGCAAGAAACGTGTTCAAAATTAGAGGTCCAATATTTATTGGTAATGAGTCCTTCGTCTGAAGGGGATCATTTGTCATAGTCCTCGAATACGCCATTAAAACAAAAAGTTAATGGTATAAAGGGCTGAAAGGTTTGAAGTGGCTTATTCCATCTTTGACGTGATTGTACAGATTCTACTTCCGTGATATTAAAAGGTTCGAAACAAATATGCTTACACGAACGAGTTTCGTGCATTTTAAAAACTCATAGACCTATATGAATCCTAGTGCTCTCTGATACCGAATTGTCAATTCAATATTCTCCAAATTCATCAGTGTTTTCTCACTGGATTCACACCTATTGTTAGACTATATCATCGATAAGTTTAACAATGTTTAATACTCTAAATGAAAATGGTTTTGAGGCGTTTCTATAGTTCGATATTTGCATGTCTTTTCCTATCCTGATCTTCAACGTGATTAACAGCCTAAATGAGAGAAAAGTGATGTTTTAACTGATATCAATACAAATTGCGTCTAAGAATAAAAGCTCTCCAGCTGAACATCGTTGGCCTTCATCATCGCAATGAATAAAAACGTGAAGCGATTTTGCTAGGTTTTAATAGCAGAAAAGTGTGTGATTTTTATAGCGGTTTCGTTGTACAATTTTGTCTTGCTTATGATCTGCCTCAGGCATCGCGCACGAAGGGAAGATAATCCTCTATACTCTTTAGATATCCTCCTCCTACTTAGACTTCCTATTTCTATCTTTTCTTGGTTCGATACGATATTGAACCACAAGTAAAGTCGGTAGTAAATATACTTGTACGGAGTGGGATTAAAATTTCATCTTGATCACAGGTAGCCCAAGCTTGGTTTCTGTGGTGTCCTGTTATAAGGAAATGTATGGGGATTCAACAAAAATTTCAATAAAATCATCAAAACGTGAAATAAAGCCTCGAAATTTTACCCTATCATTGAGAAATAGCACTTCTTTCGCTCTGCGTGGTTATTTTTTGAATTTAGCCCGTTTTAAGGATTTTTTCTCCCACCAGTAAGAAATAAGAGAAGGTTGGAAACTCGGGATCCAAAAGCGAGCCATCACGAGTCTTTGAAACCTCGTACGTCTTCGAATTTTCTTTCCAGCGCCAAATTTTAGTCATGACCCTTCTCTCACATCCCTATAGAACCGAGAAAGTGGCATTTGAGATTAGTCTTCGCGTCTTTAAGCCATGAAATTTGCCTGTATTCACATACTACCTCGCTTGTTCTGACCCGTACTTGGAGCTCACTGTACACCAGTTCAACGGATTTCTTTCGGCAACCGACCCGAGGTCACGCCGGAAGTCTTCGTATCGTAAATGCGGATTGGATTTGGATTATAGTCTTTCTTCGAAATTATGGTGAGTGTATTTTTTAACGGCCAAAGATACAAAAGTATTTAACTTATAATTTCGAAGAAAGACTATATCCAAATCCAATCCGCATTTACGATACGAAGACTTCCGGCGTGACCTCGGGTCGGTTGCCGAAAGAAATCCGTTGAACTGGTGTACAGTGAGCTCCAAGTACGGGTCAGAACAAGCGAGGTAGTATGTGAATACAGGCAAATTTCATGGCTTAAAGACGCGAAGACTAATCTCAAATGCCACTTTCTCGGTTCTATAGGGATGTGAGAGAAGGGTCATGACTAAAATTTGGCGCTGGAAAGAAAATTCGAAGACGTACGAGGTTTCAAAGACTCGTGATGGCTCGCTTTTGGATCCCGAGTTTCCAACCTTCTCTTATTTCTTACTGGTGGGAGAAAAAATCCTTAAAACGGGCTAAATTCAAAAAATAACCACGCAGAGCGAAAGAAGTGCTATTTCTCAATGATAGGGTAAAATTTCGAGGCTTTATTTCACGTTTTGATGATTTTATTGAAATTTTTGTTGAATCCCCATACATTTCCTTATAACAGGACACCACAGAAACCAAGCTTGGGCTACCTGTGTCTTGATTATCTATCAATCTACATATGTCAATGTTTCTTTCCCCACCTCCTCCCCCTGAGGTAGGATTTTGTAACCACAGTCTCCAGAGCAGAAGTTCTACGAATGGTCGCTATTAACAACACGATAACGATATCCAAAGATGAACCATCATATGGTATTATAATCGGTCTCGTTAATGTAAGATGGCGATTAAATGCACTGTGCACCCTGGTTCTCGATTAACTCCAGCAGAACGATGCTCTGCCGATGGTAAAGGCCATTCACGCACCCTCACCCTCGAGGATTCGCGAGAGTCCCCCGGCCTTTCTCTACGCGCAGAGAAACTGTTCCCAGACTTGCTTTTGACCGTTGATCAACGATGAATTTGGCCGACCTTCCAACCTTTAACTTTATCGAGCCATGAAACAATCTCTGTCCTGATCAAAGGCAGGGTACGGCTAACTCACAGACCGAACCCTGCAACAACCTCTGGGCTGATCTAAGTTAGGGTATGGCTAACTCACAGACCGAACCCTGAAACAACCTCTGGGCTGATCTAAGTTAGGGTATGGCTAACTCACAGATTGAACCCTGAAACAACCTCTGGGCTGATCTAAGTTAGGGTATGGCTAACTCACAGACCGAACCCTGCAACAACCTCTGGGCTGATCTAAGTTAGGGCATGGCTAACTCACAGATTGAACCCTGAAACAACTTCTGGGCTGATCTAAGTTAGAGCATAGCTAACTCACAGACCGAACCCTGAAACAACTTCTGGGCTGACATAGCTATTTCTCACAGATTGAATGGGAATTTTCATCTGCCCGACACTTATTTAAACTGAGCATGAATGAGAAACACTTAATATTACCAGGATGCTTACGCCGCATTCCGAATCAGACGTTTTTTGCGAGAACCTTTAAAAGATATTTTTTGCCGGATTTAAGCGTGAAAGATCAACAAACCTTCAATATTTATGAAGTAGATCCTTCGTCGCTGCAATGGTCTATCCTTCTCGAAGTATTACTGAGTTGTGTGGAGTTGAATTCTGTATTGTCCGAATTTTATTAGTGCTGATCACTGTTAAGGCCGGTTTAGACGGTACGATTTTCGTTTACAACTATCGTATACAACACGCTCGCGCCATCCTACAAGTCGAGTCGTAGCGTGTAAATCAAGCCTACAACTCGCCTACGACAGACGCGAGCGTGTTGTAAACGATAGTTGTAGGCGAAAATCGTACCGTCTAAACCGGCCTTTAAAACAATTCTTCGAAATCACTTATGAGATTATCGCAGTAAAAATATATCGTTTGTATGTGTAAACGGATAAAACTATCCTTTTCCACTGTCGTAAGTAAGTCTAACAAAAGGAATCAGTTTAAAAATAGGCCAATAGAAAGGGTTTAAAGGTACCCCCTTGATCACATGGTTTAGTCTACTCCCCTTAGTCACCACTGCTATGTCGCACAAGCTCAAATCTTATACCCCATTCACACCTAAACGCGTTTAGTTAAACTATGTTTTCATTAGGAAAAAAATTGAGAAACTAGAAACCTACAATATAATGAAACTTTCTAAAATATTGTCAGAGCAAGACAAAGGATAGCTTACATGCATTATTTCACCAAGATTGTGCAGTGTTTTAGATAGTTTTCCAAACCTGTTTAGTCAAACCACTTTAAAACATGTTTAAGCCTTGGTGTGAATGGGGTATTAGAATTTAAAACTCTGATTGCAGAAAATTATTTTAATTCGTTAATGTCTTGTAAAACCTAGGCCCAATTTTTATGCATTTGTAGAACTTTATAGACGAAGAATATTTTTCAAGGAGGTCTCTGCAATTTTCGCGAAACTTAATGATTCCACGACTGCTATTTTTAGCTGGTCGCTATTTCACACAGCTTATTAGTAGCGGCCGTATTTATTGGAACGATTCTAGATTATCAAACCTAAATACTCTAAATCTTTATATTTTATTGGTGATTTTTATGGTTAACCAATATTTTAAACCCGCTTAAGAAGTTGTCCCAGTTACAATGGATTATACGTGTTAATCTTTTTGCTATTCTTAGATGTAATAGCTTTTTTCTTTTGTTACTTTCAAAGGGGTTATTGTAATGAAATACAGAATTTACGGTAAACAGTCTAATTGTGCGTTGCATGTGCTCACAACTTTCTACAAAAAGATAAAGAGATACAATAGATCCACGTAAAAGTATACAATAGAACCACGTAAAAGTACTCCCTAATTAGCCCTAAATAATGCTATTCCAACAATAGAAAACAAAGCGTTTTGTACTATTTATTATACTATTTACATTAAGATTGCGGTTCACCGTTTATCGACTAGTTAATGGTAAGTCAATTTATGGATAACGTAAGAAGCACCATTTCCACTTCGACCTGGCTAGGTTAAAAGAAAAAATACATCAATCGCAAACTTGAGAAACCAGAGAAAACTCCTCGGATGAAGACAAAGTAATTCTGCTCAAAAGTACGTCCAGAAATCGAACGTGATAGAACTCGAGACCTTAGAGGTGAGAGACGAACTTCCTACCGCATATAGCCACTTGATTTATATAATTCAAAAATAACAATTTTAACCAGATTATATATGCTTGATGATATTTGATAGTTTGTAGTTTGTAAACTAGTAAGTTGTTTTTGAGTCTATTAGATAATATCAAGTGCTTAGAGGTGAGAGATGAACTTCCTACCGCATATAGCCACTTGATTTATATAATTCAAAAATAACAACTTTAACCAGATTATATATTCTTGATGATGTTTGATAGTTTGTAGTTTATAAACTAGTAAGTTGTTTTTGAGTCTATTAGATAATATCAAGTGCTTAGAGGTGAGAGATGAACTTCCTACCGCATATAACCACTTGATTTATATAATTCATAAATGACAACTTTAACCAGATTATATATGCTTGAAGATCCTTGATAGTTCGTAGTTCAGATAAACTAGTAAGTTGTTTTTGAGTCTATTAGATAATATCAAGTGTAACGAGAAACGTACTAAAAAAACTAATACTGGTTTTACTTAGAGTTCAGTCGTATTATAATGATGGCTGGCACAAGGTAGTCTGTTCAATCAATGTGTCTTTGCAGCTTTTTTACATACTACCCGGCGAAAAGAACCTAGGAAGGGTATATATTATGTATTCTGAGGGTGCAAACACATGACTCAAAAGCACTTGATATATAAATAACATTAAAACAGCCGCCATGTTGGTTGATCTAACAAGAGAAGCTAATGAGAAATGCTTTGTTATCGTCAACCAGCATGGCGGCTATGACTTAGAATGGATTTGCTTCTGTGCGGTATGAATAATAAAAAGGGAGTGACTAAATCGGAGGTGTAAGAAGACGATGAGGTAACAGCAGGGAGCCTCTTATACCACGACGAGGCTGTAACAAACCTTTGAGTTCAAGATTTATCTTATCGACAGGTGGGCAATTAATTTTTACGAGCTTAAATAGTCCCCAAAGAGCGGCTCTAAACTACTTTGATAAAGGTTCATTTTCGATTGAATCAATCACAACTTGTTTGATTGCTTCTTGGAAATGGCTCTGAGAAGAACCCTTAGGTTGCGATTAGCTCAGGTCTTCTTCATTTTAGGAAGTACTATTTACCGTCTCCGTGCGTCAGGAAATAAGGAAATTGGCTTATCATTAATCACACATCAAGACCAATAAACCATTAATTTAGTTCTCGTAATTTTCGCTGTTCTTCAAGTTTTACGGTTTTTCCATTGTCTGTGACGCTACTAAGAACGTTTGTATTAAAGACTGGAGAGAAAAATGAAACTCTCAACTTGAAAAATAAAATAAGAATGGAATTTATCGACAATGAAAATGAAATCGGGAAAAAAAACCCACATACATGAGTTGCAAAGAGAACGAATAGAAGCTGTATCTTGAACGAGATCAGTATTCTGCAGCCTGTGTTTTTTTGAATGCTTTGAGATCAGGATTCATAGCAGAATTTTCACAGCCTTAAAGATGATTTAAATAATACAGAATCCTTATTTTTTTCATTTCATAAAAACTTAATATCGTAATGAAATTATATTTTCGAATAACGTTTCTAGCTTTTAAAAACGTTTGTAGATAGATTATCCGTCATATTATGGAGTAGAAAAAACCCAGAAGAAGAATCCGTTCAATTCATTTGAGGAAGCCCTACGACTTCACCCCCTCAGCTATTTCCTTCCCTTCATATAACAACCCCATTCACTTTGATCACCTATTTTCACCATTTCAGAGGTTATTCGCAGTTCAAATTGTCTATAAATGCCTAGGCAATCAATCGTTCCTCGAGTGTCTTGGATAGCTACTTGAAATTAGCCTAAGATTAATTTTGCTTTTGGCTAAAACATTATTTCTGACATCATACGGTGAGAAAAAGGCACAAGTCCATCTTTCCAAAGAGTAAAATATCAGAAAAAAAATCCTTATCTTGAACTACGAATGGGAAAATTAAGCTTCTACTTTTCATGACCTATAGATTTCTTCTGGTGTTGATATTGACAGCCAGAACAGTGGTCTGGATTTGTATTGAACGCCGTCTTTGAAGAGACAAAAGTTGATACCAAGTGATACTTGTCAACAACAAGGTAAGAAACTATTGACATGCTTTATATATTTATACTTGATATATATTCGTTCATTGTTACTTCAGTGTTTTGTAAATTAATATTGCCATGACTTAGATCAGCCCACAGGTTGTTTCAGGGTTCGATCTGTGCCGGAGTTAGCCGTTCACTGACATAGATCAGCCCAGAGGTTGTTTCAGGGTTCAATCTGTGAGTTAGCCATGCCCTGACTTAGATCAGACCAGAGGTTGTTTCAGGATTCGGTCTGTGCGTTAGCCATGCCCTGACTTAGATCAGCCCAGAGGTTGTTTCAGGGTTTGATCTGTGCGTTAGCCATGCCCTGACTTAAATCAGCCCAAAGGTTGTTTCAGGGTTTTATCTGTGAGTTAGGCGTGCCTTCACTTAAATCGGCCCAAAGGTTGTTTCAGGGTTTTATCTGTGAGTTAGGCGTGCCTTCACTTAGATCAGCTCAGAGATCGTTTCAGGGGTTCAATCTGTCAGATAACGGTGTCCTAACTTAGCGATGTTCAGCCCAGATATTGTTTCGGGGTAAGATCTGTCAGTTAGGCGTGTCCTGACCTAGGTCTATGGTGGCCCATAAGGGCTGGACATGCTGCAAATAAGAAAAAAGTTGCTGCTAGGGATCGACCTGATCGTATTTTCAATAGTGACAAAGGTTGAGTTTATGGTGAAAGAAGATTTTGTTAAAGGACAGGAAACATTGCAATGCCTTGCTTATCGAGAGTAGTGCTTGATCGAAGACTCAGCAGCTAAACAGCCTAGTATTTCTTCTACCTTATCTTATTCGTTCGAAATGTTTTCGTATGTAATAGCGTGAATTCAGAGAAAAGAAAGACAAAGTTATTTTCGATTGTTTATGGGTATCATTGATATGTTCGCAAGAGTAAACTAAGTTTAGCTTATAACTACTTAATATGAGTAAATGCAATTCTTGGACAAGAGTAAGTGTCCGTAATAATAGGAAGTCCGTATTAAACAAGTTCATGTAAGAGTTGATTCAATTCACTGGCACAGGGATCCCACATAGACGGAGGCACGATGTGCGCATACTTAAAAAATTGGCGGGAAATGACATGCATGTTTGATGCGCGCGTGCGTATCGATAAAGCTAAAAACTATCGAAGAAAAAAATTCTTAAAAGAAAATTTCCTTTGCCTAAGAAATTTTAGCATGGTGAAAGCGATTTGAGTTTTGCTTGCTAAAGGTATACAATGCGGCTAAGCAGCTTGGGAACCTGCACGCCCTTAAGTCTCGACAACCAGTCACAGCGGTCTTATTCCTACCTCCTGGGCATGCGCAATATAGTAAAGACACGTGTTTTTACTGGAAAAGTCTAATTTACCCAGAATGCAATAAGATCATGCTACAGGACTTTAATTCATGGGTGTGGCCTGAGATATAAATACGTCTTATGATTTTTAAAAAATACTATAATCTATGGATATCTTCTTTTGAACAAAATTTGTTTTCTTTGAAAAAGGTTTGGACTTTTTTCGCTGAACGCTATACTCTCAATGATCTTCACTAAGTAGTATAGGGAATGGGGGTTCCAGCGCAATCTCAACACGGGCAAGACCCGTGTCAAAAATCCACCTACGGACAATCCCCACTCCAAGTGTGGTTGGGGGCAACAGCGCAAATATGTTAGTTTATATATGGAGTGCGAAGAATGTAAAGAGTTTGTTTATGATTTCTGTGTAAAGTGCTTGAAACCCAAGTTTGTTACCCCACCACCAAATAAGTATATTTGTTGTGACAAGAAAATGCAAATAGAAGACGACACGTCAGCACAGTGTTACGAGTGTGGTAAGAATATTCGTAATGCCGTACTAAATGCTACCAGGGAACAATATTATTCCAACGGAGGTCGTAAGAAGACGCCATACAAAAGAATAAAATACTTTAGGGACTGGATGAGTCATATCCAAGGTTATCGACCGGTATATTTAGACAACGAAGTAAAGAAGAAAATCATAGACCATTTAGAAGAGCCAACCCCACAAAGTCTACGGAAAACGTTGAAAAAATTAAAGCTAGGTAAATATTACAAAGCTATTCCCTATCTTTTATCTGAAATTACCGGTAAGTCTATTCCCGAGGTTTCTGATATGACAAAAGCCGAGTGGATGTTTTGTCGGCTGGATAAGGATATTCCTTATTACCCTGACGTAATCTACGAAATATTCCATGAAATAGACCCCAACCACCCCCTGTTAGGATGGATTCCAAGGCGATCGATATAATAATGATAACAGCTTTGACCGTGGGTTTTTTACTTTCACGTGGCGGAAGTGGCGTGCCTAGGAAGAACAATGAGTTGTTCACGTGTAAAACAATAGACAACATTCCGATCATGCCCCTTCGCCTTAACAACCAGCAAGTTTGAAAGTAGACTCGATATTCACTTTTAAAATCGCCGGTTGTTAAGGCGCTCAGGAATGTGCCGACGTCAATGATAGCTTCAGACATTTGATTACGCATATGACCCAGACAGCCGGCGTTCAATATGTAAATAGAATCCTGTTTTGCTCTTTTCAAAGCAGATGTTTACTGAGCAAGCTTTCTTTGAAGCTCTTCTTTTGCCTCCTGGTAGATCTTTTTGCGAGATTCCTCGGAAAGATCTTTTACGACTGTTTTTTTATTCCTTATGTCCGACTTTAGTTTCTCGTACTTTTCCTCTTCAGCTAAGATAAGCGAGAATTCTACGTCGTCTATCTTTCTGTCACGCAAAGCCTTTGAGACAAGGTCAGTGATAGTATTTACTTTAGCCCTTGACAGAGCTATTGTCGTGTCATGCTTGGATATTTTGCTTGACAACTGTTTCATAATACCCGTAGCAAAAGCCGAAATGATACCACAGGTTGCCCCAACGCCGGCCAAAGGAACTCCAACGATTATTCCCGGTCCAGTAAGCGAAGTAGCAACGCCGGAGCCCGTTAACACGACAGATATGGATCCTGAAGTTATCGCAATCTTATGTAGCGTACTCCGGGCTCTGACGTATTTCTTCCTGACCTCCTCATAGTGTTTTGTCTGCCCTTCCAAGTAAGCGAGGATTAGATTTGCCTTATTCAAGCGGAAGTTCTCGGCGTTTAATTCGTTAGGCCCCTCCCTAGGTAAATCAGGATAAAGCGGAGGTGCTGATGGTATAACATCCATTATATACTAATGTACGACGCTTTTGGAAATAACATAGAGGAGCAACCACATAACAGCCACTGGAATTGGGAAGCATTTAAGAAATTGTATCCCAAAGCAGTAACCTCGAAGTTTGAAAGCAGATCTGACGGGATTTACTTCAAAGAGTATAATGACTTAGTTTACAGCAATAAGGATTTGGAAGAGGGATTGGAAAAATTACACCCAAAAACACCCGCTCATAAGCCCGTTTATAAAGCACCTAATTTTCCAAGGAATCTATTATTAACCACGGAAGATTACCCATTTTACGATGCTGAAGGTGGTGTAAACAACTTCGAAAAATTGGTAACGCATCTAGAGATTTTAGTGGGTAAGCAATCATTTAACGTAGTAGTAAGGAATATCTTTAAAGAGACGATGTTGAAGCATACGTCAGGTAAAGAGGCCAGGGAATGGTTAGCAGGGCCCAATATGCGGTATTGGCCGCAGCAGTTAGACTTTGCTATTTGGGCTGCCACTAAAGGTTGTGGTGTTGCCGCGGACATGTTTCACATTCCAATTATGCAGTTTCACGTTGCCTTTACGGTAAGGAGGTTGTTGAAGGAGCTTAACGTACCTTTACCGGGAGATAAGGCATTTAATCCAATGAATAACCGATATGACGCCGCAGCCCTGGAAAGGTTAATTAATGAGTTCAAACCACAGCAAGAAGACTTTCGTTATAAGGAGGGTAAGACGCATGGGCTGGGTATAGTTTACGTTTGGGGTGCCAACGGTGAGAAGCCAGCCGATTATGGGCATCAGGAATATCCAAGTAATGAGTTAGAGTTTAGCGATATGGGCGGTGATAAGGGTAATAATTCATTAATTACTAGAATTCAAACGAACTACCCCAGCACTTGGGATCCATTTGTGTTAATGAAAGGAAAAGGTTTAAGGAACCTAGCCAGGATTAACCGTAGCATTGAAGCATTCGTGTACTGCATCCTGGGAGCGCAGGTAAATACCCGCAACCCCATTGTTGGATCCCAAGGCGCTTCACAGGAAACGCAACAAGAATTCCTAACTTTATTTGAGTCTGCAATAATAGAAAATGACATATCTAAATCGGTGCAGAGATATCAATTAGCGGTGCAGCAGTCTAAAGTGCGACTGGATTACGCTTTGTCGCCTGGTTGTTGGTTAATGCCGAGTAATTTGGTCATCAACGCCCATTCCGTTGTGGGTTATAACAACAAGCTGCAGCGAGCTACTAAGGATATGAAGTTTGGGGTGAATGACGTGAACTCTGACACTCTTAGGAACATTCCTCACTTCGTAGAGAAGCCAAAAAAGTCACACGAAGCGAAGCTACCCGTAGTTAAGAAACCATCAAAGAAGGCCCATGTTATGCCTACGATACCCGAGGAATACGACCATAACTTACTAAAAGCCGGCTTAGCAGCCGCGGGTGTTGGTCTGAGTTATTATATATGGCGATGAACAACCCCTACGTAGCTGGAGTAGATTGTGTCTATACGACTTACACAGGTGAGAAAAAATACACCCAAGCATCTTGGGTTGATGTCACGGGCATGTCCGTGAATTTGAACTACTCAGGGAAGAAATTAATCCTTTGTAGCATTTGCCTTGGCTCCGCGAGTCATGCTAACATTGGGTTTCGATTTTGCGATGTTAACGGCGCACTACAGCCAATGCGCGCGAAGACGAACAACAGGGAGCCAGCACACTTTTCCGCAGAACCACCGACGAGTAGCGCTGAAAATTTATCGGTTTGGACTTTACACATGGTTGCCGATTGCCATGGGGAGGTAAAGCTGCAGATACGCGTAGACGACACCGGGAGCGTTTGCATAAATAGCATAGAAGATCAGAGAAATAAGGCTTATAATCACATGACAATTAGCACTCTTACGGTGCTTAGCCTTTAAATATATGAATCCACATCTAAGCGAAATGCGTTACCTCCACTACCTAGGGTCAGAGAGTTACAACAAACATGAGTGGTTCGATGTGGGGATGTGGGCTGAAGTTGGAGGTCCTGCGTTAGTCGTTTGCACCGTTAACGTCGGTACGTTGGTAAGCGCAAACGTGGGGTTTAGGCTTGTTGATGAGAATAACGAGCCTTTAACTCCCTATCGAACTTCCTCGAGCAATAGGAGAGTAGCTCACTTTTCGATGGAGCCAAACAAGTTTAGCGGTGAAAACTTGACGCCAGTTACGTTTCACGTGGTAGTTAACTGTAAGTATGCTAAGCTGCAGGTGTTTCCTGACGACGTTACCAGCGACGGATCAAACTTTGGTTATGTAGTGATAAATGGTGTGTATAAAAACGACGATGCCGCCTGGAACCACAAACCCATTAGCACCATGAGCGTGCTGCCGTTAGTTCCGCATTATCAAGGCGGCGCGAATACTATCTTTACTTATCCCAAGCCGAGAACGCCTCGGGTACCCGACAAGGATAAGCCCCCAGTAACGTACCCAGATAAGATTAACCCTGAATCTTCTTCAGGAGGACCACCCCAATAGCGACGACCAAGATCCAGATGTTATTCCCTACAAACTTCAACAGTTCGCCGCCGGCCCTAAGTGCCAAGGAAACAACCGAACCCAGCAGCCCAGGAAGACCGGCTGCCATCTTTTTTCCCAAGTCCGTCAGCCCATTACCTAATTTCTTTACGCCCGCGCCTGTAGCCTTAAGCGCGGATAGGATAACTCCTACTACGCTTGAAATAGCGACTGCAAATGCCAGCGGAAGACCATACTTCAAAAGGGCTCTTTTTACCTTTTCCTTGGTGGTAAGCCCCAGCTCTTTTTCCAGGTTTTCCTTTTGCGCTTGTAATTCCGCAAGGCGTATTTCAAGGGCCTCCACTTCCTTTTGAGCTGCCTCCCTTTCCTCTTCGGGACGAGTCTGGTCGTTGATTATTTCCTGCTGCCGCTCTATTTGCCCCTCCAGGTCTTCGATGGCCTGATCTCTTTGCCGGATTTGCTCCTCTTTAGTGTTGATTTCGGCAACCAACTGCCGCCGTTCCTCCAAAGAGCCGGATATGGTGATATGCAAGTTTTTAGCTTCCTCTTTTGTCAGGTCTAACTCCTGTAAGGCGAGGTCGAAAGCCCTTTGGACTTGGTCTCTATCGCGTAGGGCATTGTCTCTTTGTCCTCTAATTTCTATTATTCTTTGGGTTTTGTCATCAACTTCTCTCTTTTGAGCATCGAGAAGTAGTCGGTTTTGCCTCATGTATTCTGCCTCCCTTTCTTCCAACGTTTCTTGCAGTTCCTCGACGCGTTTTTCTAACGCAACCCTTTCATTTATGTTTTCCAATCTTTCTAACATGCTTCTAGTGGCACGCTGGAAGCCTTTTAATCTTGCTACGTCACCCCTAACTTCACCATTGTCGTCGAAAAGGGGCTGCGGTTTTGTCCAGCGGTCTTTATCAGGAAATCTCAGGTCTTGAACGCTTATGAGGACTTTGTTTCCGCGTTCTGTGAGCCTTACGTCGTCAGCATCGAAGTGGGAATAGCGCTGCGTTAGCTCTTGCGTTGCCCACTCTACAGTTTCCCGCGCGGCTGCCTCAGGCTGCTCTATGTTTTGAAGCTCCAAGTACTCAGGGACGGGGCTGCCGTGGTTTTTTGATTGCCACATGCGATTCAAGGCGGCCTTGAAGCTTTTCCATCTACTACCATACTTGTCTTCTAGAGCCATGTCGTAGATTAGGGGGTCGGTTTCCGCGCCTTTAGTCCATGCGTCGTATTCTTCGTCGTTAATGTCGACTTGACCTTCTTCGGTGGTAGGGTCGAGATCCGTTCCTTCTACTTCCATTATATATGATAAGCTCAAAGTTAAACCCCAACGTATTACCTAAGCAGGTTGGCGGACTGAAAGCAGAACGCACCTTTCACCGGGTTACATTCACGCCTTCTAGCGCTAAGCCAGGTGAGACGCTGTATGTAGGCGTGCCCCGCCTAACGGATAACCTAGTGTTAGTTCCTGGTACCTTGGCGTTAAGGTTTGACCTAGCAATACAGCCAGATACCGCAGACGTGCGTTACATCGTCAATAACGTGGGTAGAAACCTCGTTTCCAAAATACGCGTAAAGTTCGCCGGGGAATCCTTGCTGGACTTAAACAGGTATGATTTGTATACCACGTACAAAGACTTATGGTTGACTGCATTTGACCGCGCGCAAAGGATAGAGCAGGGAATCGCCAGTGATGCCATACGCAAGGTAAGAAGCGCAACCTCTGGCGCCTCAGGAGAAGACGAAATAAAGACGGCTTATGGTACTAAATATGTCGTTCCATTAGATTTCGAAGTTATCACGAACCACGGTGCATACTACCCAAGGCAGCTAAGCGAGCTGCAGTTCGAAGTAACCCTAGCAGACACTACGAACATCCTACAGGGAAAGGACGTAAGTTCCTCAGCCGTCCACCCATACTCCGTTACTAACTTAGAGCTGCAGTATGAAACGGTATACAGCGAAGACTTAGCACGTAGCGCCGGTATGGAATACAGCTCCGGGAAGGCTTTCCTTTACGATCACGTCGTGATGTACAAGACGTTCAGCTTTACAAATAACGTCGAAGAGGTCATCAACCAAAGCATTAACCTTCCCAGGCGCAGCCTTACAGGGATAATGTTGTTGTTCGCAAAGACATACACGGCAGGATTGCGCGACTCTGAGGCATTCTTTAATCCTAACATTACCAACGTAGGTGTTAGCATCAACGGAGTGCCTAATAAGGTTTACTCACAAGGGATAAAGCCCGCGGATATGTACCGGGAAGTCGCACGTAAGTTTGGCGACCAAATTGACCCAAAGAAATTCTTTAAGGATAAGTACGCGCTGTGGATCGACATGCGCACGACGAACGACGAAGACCTACATGGACAGGGATTGCGGCTGGTAAATACCCAGGACGGCATTACGTTGGAGATCAAGCGCACCAAAGACGCCAGCGACACTACTAAGATAAATGCATACATTTTCGTAGTCTCAGACGCGCAGCTAAGCGTGGAAATGAATCAGCTAAAAAGTGTTGCGTACTAGGATGATTGAGGATAAAAATATCCCTTACGTATAATATGCTCCGCGTATTCGAAAACAACGAAACTAAACTGCAATGCCTAGTGCAAAGCGACAAGCTGTACTTTAAGGCGAAAGAGGTAGCAAAGGCATTAGGTTACGCAGACACCAAAGATGCTATTAAAGTCCACGTGCGGGATAAGCATAAGAAGAGGCTTAGCGAATTTAGAATAGAGGTGAATCGCCTCCCTTCTGGTTCACACCCACAATCCCTGTACGTGACGGAATCTGGTTTGTATCAGTTAATATTTAGCTCCAAGCTACCGACAGCAGAGGCATTTCAAGATTGGGTCTTCGAGGATGTCCTACCTACGTTAAGGAAGACGGGAAAGTACTCGTTGGATGGTCCAAATAAGTTGGTCTTCAAGATCGAGAATGAGTTTGACTTACATAAGAAGGTCATCGATTACATACGCCGGTTTCACCCTACGCCGATATTAGCGCCTGGACTCGGGGAATTGCAAGATACCACCAGTAAAAGGATAAAGTGCTGGCAAAAGGGCTACCAGGCAGGTCAACCCGACATCCTAATTCTTAACTCCCATAAGAAATACAATGGGTTCTGTCTGGAACTGAAGACGCCAAAGGGTAACGGCGTATTGTCCGACAAACAAAAAGCGGTATTGACGCAATATGAAATGAATGGATACTTAACGATGGTAAGCAACGATTACGATCTGATCTGCAGGGAAATCGACCGTTACGTCGACGGCATTCGCATACCTTGTCCTGGCTGCGTTAAGGCTTTCAAGTCACAGGAGACGCTACAAACGCACCGAAAGATATTTCATAAATATAATGATAGTTGAACAAACTCACTGGCGCGAATTAATACAAGGCATTTCATACGAAATAAAAAATTACGTCGTCTTCGAGGACATTAACCGTTTAAGGTTGGTCCTCTTAGACGGCAGCCAAGAGTACAGTTTATGGGCTCCTGACTGCGTACGGTACGTACTGCAAGGCGAAGAGTACACTCACGTACGTAGCTATGGTAAAGTCAACGGTCGATGGAAGTTCGACGTTGAAAGAAAGGCGGAGGCTAATCCATTGTGTGATTAGTCGTCCTCATGGGCTTCTAGGTATTGGTCTGCTACGTCGGACCTCATTTTTTCCGACATGAAATCGATCGATATCGTAATCAAGGCTCCTCCTGCGAACGCTGCGACGTAAGGTAACATCATATATTAGACCATTCTTTTCGTATTGCAAGGTAATGGTCTAAAGGCTTGGGACCTTCGTACAGGCAACACCAAATATGTTGACCGCTGCGTTGACAACCACATTTATCGCAGATGCCGTCCCAGTGTTCCCTATTCTCCCATCTTACTCCTTCGTAGTCGTCAAAGCATACGAAATCTTGGTCTATTTCTTTTTTACGCAGCACTAAAGCCCGGCTGGTTTCAAGGGGGCAACATCGCTCTGCTAAATCGCCGTGGGTCTCGCAGACAACTTCTTCGAGGTGGTAACGCCGGCAGCGGTATTTATGCCAGTTTTCTTCGAAGAGGGGTTCATCGCATCGGCGGCAATGGCCTTTAAGGCAGACTCTATGCTCGCGGTGATATCGTAGGGCCTGTACTGTGGACAGTTCCTTACCACAGTCGCCGCAAACAGTGCTGATGGTCTTCTGACAGACTTTCTTGGAAAGGTGGTATTGCAGCCGCTGCTTGCTACTAAAAGCTCTATCACATTGCACGCACCTCATTATATATACCTTATTTTTTATTGTTAAATTGTTAAACCCTGTAAGGGGTTTTAGGATAGGGTCTATTATTTCTTGTTATTTTGTTAAGCCCCCATTAAGAGATGAGGTATCATTCTTTCTCATCGTTGAAACCAGCAAAAAGATAATCATGTTAACCATTCTTCGATTACGATGATTTAACAAAATAACAATAAAAAATAGACCCTTGCTTGAGACCTCTTTGCAGCATTTAACAAAATAACAATAAAAAAGAAAGACCTATGCTAATTCCTCTTGCTGGGGCTTAGTAAGATCTTCTTTGCGACCTCTTACTCTTCTCGAGCGTCGTCTAAAGTCCTTCGTGCTTTAGTATCCGCGGGACACCAATGTCCAACGAAGTCTTCTTCAGAGAATACCTTATTACAGTGACGGCAGGTGTATTTTTTACACGGTTTGGGTATCGGTGTTTTGGGAGGGATTATGCAGTCAGCAGGTAGTTCGCACGTAATGCAGTCCATATATCTATGGGGGATATCGAATGAAGTCCTTAATGGACTCCTTAGCCCAACCCGCCATTGTCAAAAGCGCGCCAAGCCGTTCTGCACGCTTCAGACCACACATTTCATCGTACAATTCCTGTACACGCTCTTTTAACCGGTCTATCTCTTCCCTTTGCATTTCTATGGTGTCTCTTTTATCTTTTGCGTCAGCGGCAATCCTTCTTACTACTTCCACTGGGTCCATTGTATATATAATGGATCCGAATCATATTCCCTGCAATGCTCTGATAGTAGGACCCACCGGCTGCGGAAAGACCCAGTTCATCGTGGAGCAGCTATTAGGACCCTTTAGATACCGCTTTGACTACATAGTGCTGCTTTGTCCCACCTACGTGAATAACCGCACCTGGGAAGGCATAGGAGTGAAAGATGACGACTTCTTCGTAGATATCTTAGATCCTAACGAGTTATCCAGCCATTTGAAGTTCTGGCACAAGCAATTCCCTAAAGATACACAGACGCTCCTCATATTGGATGACATTGCCTGTGGGGACGACGTAAAAAGGCGCACCTCCGAATTAGTGAAGCTCGCCTTTAGCGGCAGACATGACAACATTAGCGTTTGGTTGCTTTCCCAGCAGCTTACCAGCGTCTCTAAGCCCTTTAGGGAAAACATAGGCTCTCTCGTAGTATTTTATACTCCGAGCAAGTCTGACCTGGAAACCATTTTAAGCGACTACGGCGGTGAGATATCCAAGGAACAGCTGCACGAATACATGCGGCATTTAAAAACGCACCAACATTCCAAAATGATCTTCTCTTTGAGGTTTCCGTATGACGTTAACATATATGGACATTGAGCAGCTCATAGATGAAGTCCCCACACAGTTAGATGAAAGTAACCTCAAGGAACAACTTAACATCCTTGTGTCATCTGGGAAGTGCAAAGAAATGATAGGCAAGGAACTTACCCATGAGCAGGTTAATAAGCTGTCAGAAGAGGAGGTTAAGAAGTTCCATAAGAGGTACGAGGCTGCCCTCGCAAGTAAGACCACGGACGCCGTAGCAGACTCCGCTATCCGACTTGCCACTAAATTGCTTGGACTTGCACTGCCCATAGACGACGTGGAGCAACTACAGAAGGACATAAGAGATGACTATGTCATCGCCCAAGAACTTAAGATAACCTGTGGGTGGTTGTCTTTGAAGTGCGGTAAGTTAATGGCAGTCGCCTCTGCGGCTTTGCACGTAGCTCAGCACGTCGACTTGAAGGAGGTACTAGGTTCCTTCGGAACATCTTGGAAGGACTTCAAAAAGGACAGAGAAGTTGAAAAGGTCTTTCAGGCGGCACTTGCTGAGGTACCTGATCAAGCCGCCTCAAGTACTTAGTCAAGTCGTCCTTAAGTACTTAGTCAAGTCATTCGCGGGAATTACCCAGGTCGCCTCAAGTACCTAGTTAAGTCATCCTTAAGTACTTAGTCAAGTCGTCTTAAGTTACTTATCAAGTCCTTCAAGTCCTTAGATATAAATGAGTGAAGCAGAATCGAAGGCGGAGGAAACCCCTCAAGTAGAGGAGCGACGAATCACCAAGGCTAAATCTCCAGGGAGAGTTGCCGCGGGAAAGAAGCTCGCGGAGATGAATAAAAAGAACAAGGCAAAAAAGGAGGAAAAGGTGGAGGAAGAGGAATCCTTTATTAATCCTGGGTACGTCATCGGCGCGTTAGGAGTTGCTATAGCAGCAGGCAGCCTTTACTTACAATGGCGGGCAGCAAAGCCAAAAGTAGAACCACCAACATATCACGCACCTGTGGAGGTTAGAAAAAGTAAGATCCCTGAAATGGAGTAAATTTATCACCACGTACCGTGGCGACCTAGATTTTCCTTCTCGCTTTGTAATATAATGTCAACCGCGTTATTGAAAACTGTTGAAGAAGCAGCTATCATTACTTCCATCGTTGCGGGTATTGGTTGGGTAGGTAAGAAAGTGCTCAAAGAAGGCTTTACTGAAGACCCAAGCAAGAGCTTCGCTAATTTTGCTAAAATGACCGCTGCCGTAGGCGGAGCTATCATGGTAAAGGATTACCTACGGAAGGAAAAGTACCTACCTAATGTATAATGGTTAGCTTAGTCGCAGGTGGAGTCATTGCAGCTTTAGCATTTACAGGGGCTAATTATGGTGGTCAATATTTGGATAGATTAGTTAGAGGCGACAAAAGCGGTGCCGCCGAAAGAAAAAGGCACGACTTAGCGCTGGAGAAATATCAGCGGGACGTGGCGGCTTGGAATAAAAAAAGACAAGCCTACAGGGATTGGTTGGATAAGAATTACCAAGACAAGATGCAGGCGGATAAGAACTTCGAAAACACAGACTACGCCTTCAAACTTTATGCGCAAGCGCACCCCACAGTGGTGTTAAAGAAGCCTGACTTTAAGAATTACTACCAGCCTTCTAAGAAACAAAAAAATAGTGAGTTGGTCTTCGTGGGAGTTGCAGGGCTGGCGGGAGGCGTGGCCTTGGCGTATCTAATATAATGATCGTCTTTTTGGAAAGCGACAAGAATAACTTTACCACTTGTCTGAATCCTCCCATCCGCGCGGAAAGGGTTCGGTTGGTTAGTTGCTCTTTGTACAATTCTTGGTATAATTTAATTAATGGCTTTGTCATCGGAACTTCCGGCACCAAACCAAAAATACCAGATTCCCATTACACCCCTATAACACTGGCTAAGGAGCTAGCAAAGCACGGATATACTCTTACCACAGGATTACCCCATGAAATGAAATTCAAGAAAAATAGTGGAAGCGCTAATTTAATGGGCAGTCCATTGGTAGAACTCCTGGGTCTTACTAGTACCACAATAAATAGCGGCAATACATATGATGTGAAATGGAAAGTCGCATCCTCTTACGAAGTCTATTGCGACTTGGTTCATAGTTACAACAATGGAGAAAAGTCTTCTCTTATGTCCAAGTTTCTGCCCCAAGGTAATCCATTTGACCCAGTAGAATACACTCCCATTTCTTTGAGCTATGACTTGTCTAATTTGGTAGAAAGCATAAACATCACCATTAAAGTGGACGGAAAGACGGTGGATTTTAACGGACGTAAGATCAATCTTGTTTTGGAATTCATATAATGGGTCGCGTAGAGGACAAACTCAAAAGGATTTACTATGGGCCGGAAGGCTATTGGAGAGGAGCGTCGGCCATCAAGAAACTCGCGACCGCGGCCAGGGTATCAGACGAAACAGCTAAGAACTGGTTGAAAAAACAAACCCTCTGGCAGGTTTATCTTCCCGTGCCTAAGTACATTCCCAGACCCAGCTTTACCGTAAATGCCCCCAATGAAGTTCATCAGGCGGATTTGCTTTTCTTACCGCACGATAAGGTGCGAAGAAAGACCTATAGGTACGCTTTGACCGTAGTGGATATCGCAAGCAGATATAAGGACGCCGAACCTATAACCAGTAAGGATTCTGGGGAAGTCGCAGAAGCCCTAGGTAGGATTTATAAGCGCGTCTTGAAATGGCCTAAGCTGCTGCAAGTGGATGCGGGGACAGAGTTCATGGGCGTGGTTACCAAGACCCTGAAAGACCACGACACCAAGATTAGAAGAGCTAAAGCAGAGTACCACAGGGGTCAAAGCATCGTCGAAAGATTCAATAAGACCCTGGCCGAGCGTCTCTTTGGGTACCAGTATTGGAAAGAGCTGGAAGATCCCTCCAAACGCAATAGGGAATGGACTCAGAGGCTCCCCCAGGTCGTCGCGGCTTTGAACAACGAGGCGGCCAGGGCTACGGGAATAAAACCCAAGGATGCCATAAAAAAGAAGCACGTGGAACACAAGTCCTTCATCAGAAGTTCGAGGGCGGTCTTCCCCCATGAAAAGAAATTAGGTAATGTCACGGTTCGATATCTCTATGAGCCGGGTGAATTAGAAGGAGGATCCAAAAGAGCTACGGATCCTAATTGGTCTTTGGAAACTTATCAGATCCGAAGTGCGATAGCTAAGAAGGGTCAGCCCATCTTGTATTATCTTCATGATGGTCCCACGCGTGGGTTCGTCAAAGAAGAACTGCTTATCGTGTGATGTCCGAATGCTATCGTATGCACTCCGTCATCACACATCCATCGCTTACCGTCAAATGCAGACAGCGACACCTTCTCCTGCGTGACGTTATGTATCTGATGACCATAGCTGCGCAGGCTGTTCATCTTATGCCGCTGTTCCTTGCGTGTTCGTAATACGTTGAGGTAGGACTCGTGTGTAATGTCCTTCTTAACCACATACTTTTTTACGCCTTTAGCTTTCTTTTCTACGCCGTCTAACTTTAGCACGCTGTACATCTTTGGTTTCAGACCCACGTATTCCACGATGGGTTTTCCTAACATTTCGTCTTTCATCTTCCCAATTACCTTCTTATTCTTCGCAGAGTAAAGGAAGTGCTCCTTCGGGTAACCGCTGGTGTCGTACTCGTCTATGTCGGGGAGGCAGTCTTTGTAAACGTCTTCCGTTTGCACTTCTAGAATTAGGGAGTCGGTGTCTGTGTACAGGAGGCGACAGCGGTCTCCGTACTTTGGCTTAAGCTTATCGTAGTAGAACTCGTACATAAGCAGCTTCGATAGATCCAGCACCGTAAAGCCTGTGTAAACGGGCTTGTTTAGTAAGAGGTTTGCCTTTTTCATGTGAATCACGTAGAAGTTCAGCATTTCTACGTATCTAACGAAGCCTGGCTGTGACACGTATGCTTCTGCTTCCTCTTTGGTGCTGACTATTTTTACGCTTACGCGCTTGCGGATGTTCTCCATTGTCTTTCCGAACACGCTGTTGTTCATCAGTTTGAAGAGGTTTTTCTCGAAGTCATTTTTCGCTGCGGTACGCTTTTGCGTGTTAAAGTCAATGTAGGGGCGCATCCAGGGTTCCTGCGTGAATTTTAGGACTCTGTGGATCTTCTCTACGCGCATTCCGTGTCGCACGTAGAACTGCAGGTTGCGGTAATGTACCACATACTTCTTCTTATCCATCAGGTTCATAGTTAGTTTCCTGTACGGTTTGTAACCAGGGCACATTTGCTTTTGCAGCGGACTTAGCTGCTTAAATGGTATCTCTATCGCTTCTGGTGCTAAGGGGAACTCATTGTGTTCGTCGTGCAGGCGCTCTGGGTACTCCAGATCCACTTCTAAGACGTAACCCTTGTCTTCCTCCTTTCCTACCTGCATGTAGAAGTCTATCGGCTTCACTGGATCCCATTCGAAGTCTCTCACAGGTAGGTACTGTGACATTGCCCAACCATAAAGGTTATTCGCATCCAGGTAGTAAATGTATGTGGTTGGTTTCTCTGGGTCGTGCTCTACTAAGGGGTTGTTTGCGCGGGCGTAACGTCGGCTGGGTCCGCATACGCCGCCACGAATACCGTCTTCCATAAACCGATACATGTCGTACTCCGTTAGGAGATCCA
Source organism: Actinia tenebrosa (assembly GCF_029948245.1). Lineage (NCBI taxonomy): Eukaryota > Metazoa > Cnidaria > Anthozoa > Actiniaria > Actiniidae > Actinia > Actinia tenebrosa. The sequence goes on from NW_028292585.1 coordinate 6,130,234, forward strand.
ACTGCGCATTTGTCTTCTTTAACAAAGCACTCCAGCTGAGCCCAGGAGCCGTGTAGAAATTAGCGGGATCCAATCCGTAATATTCCATAGCCATCTTTCTGAAGCTTTGGAAAACGTCTGCAAGCAGCACTACGTCAGACCTTAGGTAGATGTCGTGGTAGTCACCCATGTTCTCACAGGAGTACTTTTCCCACACGTCTAACGCATGCTGGTACTCCTCATCCTTTATACCAGACTCGTTTAGGGTGCTGTAGAAGCGATCTTTGGGTGGTAGGGGTTCTTTGAATCGATCCCAGGAGTCCATGTATTCGTATGGGTACACTCCTTTCCTTTCCGCGCCGTATTGACTGGAAATGGGAAAGTTGGTGTTATACTTTACGAGGTTTGCTAAGGAGTCCGCCATAAACTGCTGCGAATCTAAGAACTTTAGCTTACCCACAGTTACGGACATGTAGCGCTCTTTGTTGTTGGGTATGCATTTGACGTCGGAGCCGTCTGTTCCTTGTAGTAGCAAATGGGAGTCGTAACCGCGGAGGTTGTGAAAGAACACCGGAATCTCCATGTCTGGATTTACTTTGAAGTTCATATTGCATTTCCAATGAGCCGCTCCTCTGTATTTACCCGTGATGTGGCAGTGATCCCTAACCTTATCCACATAGAAATCCTCAACAAATGCTTCGTGGCAGTGAATGCAATGTGTGGAGGGCTTTCCCGGCTTCTCACCCTTCTTAGCATACTTCCCGCATTTAAAATGAGCTTCTCCTAGATACTTTCCATCTTCATCCCACGCTTTCTTGGCTCGTCTTCCAAACTGAAGAAGCGTATGTTGGCAAATGTGGCATTTTTTTGCCTTGTTAAAAGCCTCCTGGTTCTCTTTGGTAAATTCCATCTTCTTTGGACATCTTAATTGTTCTCTTATCTCCCCCTCCTCTTCTCGCAATGCTTCTAGAAACTCATTAGCTGCGTTCTTACCTCGGTAAATCACAGGAGGGTTTGCTTTACCGTCTGATCTGACTACTATGTAACCAAAGGAGCAGATCTCGTGTAATCCCACCTTATTCGTGGCACCACTTTTCTGCTCTTCCTTAGTTATCAACGCTTCAAAGTCTGCATATATCACGTAAGGCACCTGCATCTGCTTTTGATGGTCTGAGTAGGATAGGTTCTTATCTGTGGGCATCTGGATCCGTTGCGCCACTTCTTCGACTCCGCGGCAGATCTCATCGTGTTTCTTTAGGGTATTTAAGGATGTAAATGACAGCAAGCAGCAGTCGCAGAAGTACTTTTTGCCTTTGTGCTTAGTATGTCTGTAGAATAGTCTGCTAATGTGTTTAACCCATGAGTAGTGTCCGCCGTGGTAGAATAAATGTACGCGCTCTCCTTTACTTTTTGACAGAACTAACGGTACTATCGTCTGCTCTCTGACTCCGTAAACGTTAATTGCTAGATCGTTTATTTCCTCAAATATGGGGATGTCTATCAACTGCATGGGAAATTCCACACCATCCCACTCTAAATCATCTGTGGGATACTTACTTGTCCTACAGGGATCCTTCTCTGCTGGATACAGTGCAGACCTGATTGCCCACATAAAGCATCGATTGTCTTCATTCTTCACGTTTACAATAGCCTTCTTCCTTTCTACCCACGTTGGTAGCGGTACGTAACTCCCCCCTCGTATGGGTACGTACCTGGCTATACTTATCTCTATTCCTTCAACCTCCTCTACTGTCCAACCCGATCCTTCTTTCGTGTAGTTAGACAGCGACTCCATTATTGCTTCTAAGGCTTCACTGAGTGACCTATCCAGATTCGTGGATTCTAATATCACTAACGACTTTGATCGCAACATTGCTGTCGTCGTTACCTCATCTTTTGACAAACTTACTTCTACCATTATACTAGCTTTCAGGGCTCCTAATTCTTCTATACCTTTTCGGAGAGTCCTTTTAACCTTCCTTTCTGACTGACGCCAAAACTGTCTAACGTCAATCTCACCGTTACCGGGTATTGACACCGTGCTGAAGTTGCTTTGGGATTCCATCTATATAATAGGAAATATTTTATACCTAATACCAAGCACTTTTTAGGTCGTCGTAGTCGTACTCACAGTCCTGACAATGCCAAAACAATTTAACCTTAGTCTCAAACTTCTTACCACATCCACAATCATAGCTGCTCATACACTTCGTCTTCATTTTCAAATGCTTTTTCAAATCCGCTTCTTTCTTAAAAGTTCTCTTACATTCTTCGCACTCCATATATAAACTAACATATTTGCGCTGTTGCCCCCAACCACACTTGGAGTGGGGATTGTCCGTAGGTGGATTTTTGACACGGGTCTTGCCCGTGTTGAGATTGCGCTGGAACCCCCATTCCCTATACTACTTCACTACGCATGCGCAACATCACGGGATCTTGAATATGCAAACGAGGAGGTAGAATACTTCAGATATATATGTATATTTCAATATTTCACAGGAAAACATCGACTTCTTTTTAAGAGACAAAGTTTCCCTTGAACAAACAAAATATTTGCTTTCATCTTTAGTTGATTTTTCTCATGCTTTCAAGTTGTTTTACGAAATGATTGTTCCTGTGAAAAAAGCGACACAGTCCGGATCATCCTTCCGACATTGTTATGTTGTCACATCTGTGTTTGTTCTCAAGAAAGTTTCCATTCACCTTCGAATTCCCGGCCGGTAATTAATTACTTTTAAAAACATAGCTGAAGTAATAGACAATTCCCTACATCCTGAGCTAATCGAGAGATTTGCCAATCTACGAGCAAGAGATCAGACTTCCCCCCTAACATGAAATAAACTATTGATGAAAAGCAATCCCCAAGTCAAAGTGATCGTGAATAAACACACTAAACATACGAGGAGTGTGACACTATAACTGGACAACACTGAACTGAATAGCCAATTGTGATAGGTGTAGTATGGTACTTATTGACTTTGTGTTTTATGCATTTTAGATTTGAGGTATTTCAGTTATACTCAGAATATGAAGGTCAGTTAATTCGCAGAGTTTATTCGACGAATCAGTATGTGCTGAACTTCAATTTTCTTTTGAATTTGTGTTTTAAGAGGTTTTTGACATTGAATATATATTCTCATGCTTACTTGAAAAATAAATAAAAGTAACGAATTATTTGAGTATTGTTTAGTCTTCTTCAATAAAGTCTTTTTTTTAGGACGAAAGCCGAAAATAATATTGAACTAAGTCATGCCGACATTTTACATTTTCGACGTGTAAACAAAATCAATTACTAGCTTTTTGAAGGCAATTTGCTAAACGTTTTTCCCTCAGGAACAAACATTTATAGCTTTGGAAACTAGTTCTTATGAAATTCCAAAGATTATTCGATTTACGAGAACACAGAATTTAGTTTTCACTGCTTTAACGCTGTTATCGGTGAAGAAAAAGATAAAATAAATTGTGCTTTTTCTTCAAGTCATTGTGAATTCTAACGTCTTATTTAAATATGGCTTTATTTCTTTCAGAAATTTTCATTGACATTTCATTTATTTATTTTATATTTTCAAGAGAGATTTCAGTTCTAAGGAATTAACGTGTTTTAAGACTCTATCAAGACAGCCCAGCGTTAAAATATGAGTCAGTTAAAGTATGTTATTTTAAAAAATTTCTGAAAAATATCGGAAAATTTCAAGTCTACAAGTGAATCACTTTCTCAATAATCAAAATATAATTTTTGAGTTAAAAAAATAGATTTTTTAAAACATTGTTTGGCAGAAGCCTTTCAAGAGTTCTCTTACTAGACGCAAGGTCTACTACAAGCATTAAAATCTACCATTTCCTTGTCAAAAATACCTTTTCTTATACCGACAGATATGGTTTATTTTATAATACCTCCACAAAGTGCCGATAACTTAGATTTTTCTCTCTGAGCCAATAAGAGGACCTGTTGACAATACGAACGAACTTGATCTTATTATGTGTTTTTCCCCCATCAACCTATAAAACCTACCCGTTCTATAGTTTTATGACAGTTATTTGCGACGAGGTCTTTTTCGTACTTAAACTAGTCTAAACTGACGCCCGGTTTTCGGCTCATCTTGATGGATTTTGCTACACCTGGCTTAGAAAACAGCTAGCCTGAAAATTGTCCTTTTTTCCTCTGTAATTTGTTCCGGATCCTGGCTGCCCGCAGGTGTTTTCGTCATCGGCTTCTAGTACTAATTCACGGAATTAATTCAAGCTGTCGACGCTGAGATGAGAGAAATCAGAGAACAAGCAAAACAACGACGATTCAAGGCTGTAGTGAAGCAGAACACCTGGTACACGTTCCACCTGAAATGATTATACTTTATTACCGTAAAAAAATGAAGGTTTCCAGAATTTTTTGCTCACTTTAATCTCATAAAAATAAAATCTTTTTGACTTTAAAACTTATTCATACTTTTTGAAATTTCGAACGAGCTTAGGCGAGGGAAATTCAGCTTTATGAAAATGCTTGAAATTCCATCTAGAAGCACGATGTTATTTATCTAGAGAACAGTTTTCAAACATTTGAGTGAGTATTCATGTTTAAAATAAAAGTACCCTTGCAAGAGGGTACTTTAAAACTACTTAAAGCTTGGTCGTCGTATGGAGGCATTTTTCCAAAGAACAAATTCTTTTACTTCAAAAATGACAGGCGTGAGAATGAAAATCTTTGAAAAGTTTTCACAAGCTTTGTTTGGACGTTTTAAGACTAGCTTTTTAAAACTGTAAAAGCGTGCAATCCAACTTTGTATATTATGATATATGACTTTTGACAAGAGAAGTCTTAGAGTTGCCCGGATTTAATAGACCCTTTCCGAGCACTTTTGATTAGTCTATTTACTAGGATTAAAATGCATTTTTGGGATCCTTTTAGTGCACGACATTTCGCAGAACACTTTGTTGGCTTTTCTCCGAAATAGACGTTTTAAAAACCTAAAGATCCCAACCTATCTGACAAAGTTTAAAATGTCGTCTGCAGGAAGAAAAAAAAAATCACTTATTAAAGCTAAGCCGGTATGTTTTTATTACATTGTTATGGGTTTTTTCAACGACCTTTCTTTCGCTTCTCTAGAGCTTGGGTTTGCGGTGGGCGTTTTACTCCATCCAGATTTCATTCAATGCTGGGTCTTTCGATTTTTTCTCATGACGATTTAGTCTTGTTTGTTTTTAAAAAAATAAAGAAAATCCAGGGTGGTGCAGTGATGGTGCACTCGCCTCTAATCTCTAAGGTCTTGGAATTGAGTTCTCTTGATTCGAGGGTTATATCTCCTAGTTCAGTGATAGTATGAGTTGAGGTTCGAGATTAGATTGATGTTTTAAGTGTAAGTCGTTGCGATATAGAAAAAGATCGGCCAGAATACAATGCTTTGTTATCATAAAATATCGAAAACAAGTAGTTTTTCTGTGGTGAAATGACAAGATATGACACCATAGAAACTTGTATTAGTAAAAGCAATAAAATGTTCTAGAAACTTGGAATACTGTTCATATAATCTTTTCATGTATATCTTATCGTAAAAATAGTGAATTGCATTTTGAACAGCGAGTAAACTGAACAGTTAAACTCAAATTCAAAAGTCAAAGAATTCGAAAGCGTGTATGAAATTGATCTGTTAAAAACATTAATAAAAAATATGGAATCTTTATTGAATTACGTACGGTTAAATGGGACAAAAAAATGAGCCGATGACTTCAAAGAACCAATTTCAAAGTCCTGCGGACGTTGAATTGGAATCAAGCTGTAGAGGGCTGTACCGATAAAGCTACAAAAGCAGAAGCTTATCTAGTTTAACCTTATCAAGTTGTAAAAACAGACCAGGGGGTAAGTTGTTAAAAACTATAAAAACCTACAGACAGAAGGTAATATATTGGTCGAACGCAAAAGGTTACGCGTAACGCTTGATCTTAACTTAAAAGTGCGCAAAACAAGACAAAAAGTAGTTCGTAATTTTAGATGATACTTTAGTTTTCCGAGGCGCGACTTATGCGCACATTTCTGATTAAGTCATGGAAAAAGATTTAAGGTTTTGCAGGACTTTATGATTGTATTTAAAATTTTTTTTTTTTTTGAAAAGGTGGACATATCTAGATCCGCAAACCGCATTTATAAAGATATATAATGGCCCGACAGCTCGAGGACATTAAGCTATAAATACACTAAAAAAACATTTGTAATTCCTTTGAAAACCATTTGAGAGGTTTATTGACGAGACTGAAATCTAGGCCCCAATGCACCGTACTAGCCATAATTTTTCTTAATCATTTCATGTGAGACTGTTGAATACCTCGTAGTAAACTATAGCTCGCGGCTATAGAACTTAGAAACGTCGTATTGTGAATGAAGGCTAAGCCAGCCATTTTTGCAAAAATGCCAAGACATATCTTCTTGTTTGGAAGTGGAATATTCATGTAGTTTTGGCAGGAAAATTGACAATGCGCTATTCACTATGCTGAAATGTCGTTATTGATAATATTATAGTAATATTTGTAATCATCGCTCTCTCTTTCCGTCCGTGTCCGTTGGCTCCACCATTCATAATTTACACTAAAACACAAACCTCAACTCAATTGTTGTTTTTTTTACGGACGGAGAAAAACCCTCTTGGCAAGGAAGAGAACAACACATCGAACAAACTCGAAACACACATGCAGTCGAAGATCGAATCATGAACACCCGGTTTGAACTACACAGCGGAAAGAGAAGCTAGATCGCATGCGTCCACTCATCTTCAGCAATTGGTGATTTTCACAGCCGCCGTCTTGCTTGAACCTTACAAAAGATTTGTCATTAGCAATCTTTTGCTAAACGAACCATCATGTCGGCCATGTCTTTTGTTACATAATTCCGCTTTGGGAATTATTAAAAGCCAACAATACAGCCATTTTAAAAATAGGCGCATCAATCCAATAAAGCCATCAGCAGATAAAAGAATGCTTGCCTTAGACAAGCACACAAAGTTGAATAAAGCTCAAACATATATTAAGTGGCCAACCGGGGAATATTTTTCAATGGTCGCTACTGAAACAGAGGCTGACCTTTAAATAGAGGTATTTATAAGCGCACTGACTCAATTCTTTTTTGGACTCTGAGTCTCTCACGACTGGTCGCTCACCAGTATTTCAGATAAAATAAATCATAAGTGAATTAATAGATATTTTAGTTTCACTTTAAGATTGTTTAAAGGGTTGTGAAAAAGTTTGCGCATGCGCGCAAAACCATGTTAAAACCTTACGAGCGGGAAAATGTACTATCAAATACCGGCGTAAATTTTCCAAGCTTAATGAGAGTGAGAATAAATCTCTTTGTAGATATTTTCATTTTTGCCTGCGATCCCAAATCGCTGGATTTCTTTTCAAGTCTTCCTCGGTTAATGAATAAATAAATAGGATTTAATAGTGGCATTTCTACAGAGTTGCTTTTCATCCACTGAATTAAAATTGGAACTTAGAAGTTGATTTTTGCGGAGAGCCGGACAACCTGGAGAAAAACCCCCGAAGCACAGGAAGCACCGTACCAGGGAAGCACGGGTGCACCAATGCGACCCGGGTTCGAGTCCCGCTGAGCTCGGTGTCGTATATGAGTAGAGTTGTTTGTTGGTTCTCTCCTGTGCTTCGAGGGTCTTCCGGGTTCTCCGGCTTTCCTCCCTCCGCAAAAATCAACTCCTAACTTCCAATTGGAATGAATAGCTGTGGATGAATAGCTACTCTGTAGAAATGCCACTGTTAAATCCCATTCATTCAAGCACAGGAGAGAAGTCCTGGAATCGAACCCAGGTCGCTTTGACGAGAGACGAAGCCTCTGCCTGCGACGCCACCCTTGCTAAACTGGAGTCAATTTATAAAGTCAATAATATCAACGGGTCAAAGCTACGCGGAAACTTGACCAACGGATAGCATTAAGGGCTGATCTAATTTCTTAATATCATAGTCTAATAAACACGGTGGATGAAAGAATAAAAGAATGAATGAAACGCGGTCTGGCGTACCCCAATTATTGATTTACCAATAAAGGATGGCTTGTGCATCAAATAACTAATCATTAGTACTGTTTGTTATAATTTCGTAGGGAAAACTCGTCCTTGTTAAAGAAGGGGACAAAAGAGAGCACACCTGTTGAAATATTTCACCAAGAGGATCGATAGCGCTACAGCCAATCCATGACAGCCAGCACATACGGGGTACCGCGTCATTTTGATGACTTCTTTTTTCGTTCTAATCACTGGCCCTCTGATGATTCCTGTCTTGTGAAGAAGTCAATGGAAAAGGAAAACGAGGTACTTTTTATTATTATCATTAATATTATTAAAATAATAATTAATTTTGCGTTTTTGTTTCCTTGGATGCCATTAAAAGGAATATGAGCATGATATATCTTCTTCTGATTTTCTATTCTATTTGATTTCGTTCCAATTCTCTTCTTTATTCTCTGTCTTTTCTTTCCCGGCTTTCCCTTTCTCGGTGTCTTTTTTCTGTTCTTTTCCCCTTTTTGTAGTATTTTTCTTCCATGTTTTTTTCTTTCCTTTCTCTTCAAATAAGGAGGCTAAAACACATTTTATTGTTCAACTCCATTACATGCGTGAGTTAGCCATGCTCAGCTGAGATGTCGTTTCAGTATTCAGTCTTAAAAATTAAAATAAAATGTTTGGGTTTGTTTATGCATGAGATAGTATAACAACTTATTAAAATCTCTGCATCAAAAGTAGCATAGAAAAACGATATGTCAAAGCCCAAGTCAGGCCAAAAATTACCAACGACCGTGTCATAGTTTTCTTCAAAGGCATAAACCTTTGTAGTCTTTCACACTTGCCGCGTTTTGGAAGCTGATCTCTTTTTTCGTGTGAACGAATTGAACAAAGGATAACAAGGCGACCTAGTTATGATCTAATTACAATCGGCGCTGTTAAAGATCTGCAGATGATTGGAGCGGTGTTTCAAACGGTTTAGGAGAAGAGCAGAAAGAATAAAAACAATTTATTGTCACTTTGTTGGTTCGGTTTCAAAAGATATTTGCGTTAATTTGCTTTGCTCACTCCGTGGATATATCTACCGTTTGCCGCGCCGTGTGGATTTCTGCTGTAAACGTTGATATCAAACACCCGAGTTCTTGCTGAGTGTGCACACAAGTGTACGCTAAGCTGGCCTACCTCCTTACAAGCAAACAGGAATGGGAATGAAGGTATAGAGGATAGTTTTAATATTTGTTTATTGGTATATGACTTAATACCAAAATACATCACGCTATTTATATCTATTAACATATTAATAGTATTTATAGATTGATAGTGTTATAAATATTTATGAATTTTATTGTTAAATAAGAGTTATATCACTGTTGAATGTTTTGGGAAAGATATACAAAACAATGAATGAATGAATGAAGGAACGAACGAACGAACGAGCAACGAACAAACGAACGAATGAATAAATGAATGAATAAATTAGTGAGTGGGTGAATGATGAATGGGTGAATGAATAAACAAATGACAAAATAAACAAATTAGTTTTTGATGGGTAAGTGAACCAAAGAATCTTTAACAAGTTTTTCGTTAATTCTAGGTCATGTTTTATATTGTTTGTGTAATTTTATCAGCTGCAAGAAAAAGCATATTTTAAAATATAAACCAGTTACTTATGAACCAAATCCATAGATGAATCTATAAATATATATCAGATCGTAGAAATACTGATGTCGGGTTGATGTCATCAGCACCTCTCAGCCAATCAAAACTTTCCTTAATGTCACATGAAGCAGCTTTGTTTTTGAACATCGACTTTATAGAAACATCTTAGGAGTAATTTATAACGTGGACAGGTTAGCGATGCTAATGACTGCTAATAATCGACTTTATTTTTTTAATGACGGTAAATGACTTTATCAGCTCTTTCTCGTAGACATTTCAAAGTGTTGTTTTCGTCCAATGTTCAGTTTTGAAAAGTTCAGGAAATCAGTTTCCGAAGGGAATTTGAATGAGTTAAAAAATTAAAAATGATAAATAAAAAGTGTAGTGATAGGAGCTAGTGAACTATGAGATTTTATACCGAATGCGACTGTCTTAAGAAACTATTACTATTACCTAGGATGTTTAGTAACGGTTTGTTCCTTTGATTCTTAAAACTGGCAAGAGTCCGTCGATAACACTTATCATTGTTAATGCGATAAGCATGATGAAAAAGCATTTTGTATCACCTTATCGAACCTTTGAAGATACTTTTCTATTGAACCAGCCAAACATTTGAGACAGATGTGTCGTTAGCGATACTTTGTTAAGTTGCTAATGATGACAACTCAAGTGGCCCTTGTACACAGGACTTCATAATGTATCTTTAACGACTTTCAAATCGCTGTCAGTAGAATATGAAGGCTTTGCAAAGCAACTACGATGCACATAATCAGATACGACAAGCATCAAAATCCACGGAACAAGACTAGTTGATTGACAAGGTGAAAGACAATGTCCAGTCAAATACATACATACTGGATTTATCATGATAATGATGATAATATATACATTTATAATAAGCTTATTCAAAAAAAAAAAAAAAAAAAAAAAAAAAGCTCTAAGCGCAAAAATAACGAGATTGTAAAGAGAGAAAAAGATACATAGTTACAAGTTAAACGCAGATTTAAATAAATAAGTTTTCAATTTTGATTTGAATAACGAAAGAGATAAGTTCAGTACGCAAAGCAGACGGAAGAGAGTTCCACAGTTCAGTGGTACACACAGAAAACGTAGGTTGACCATAAGATTTTAGATGATAGTTTTCACGATTCGTGTTGATGAGGGTGTGGATTTAGACGTAATGAGTCCGTCCTCTACTTGACAAGACTTCAGTATAATTCTTAGCAAAACCGACAAAGGGCGAGTGATTAATGATAATTACCCGGGAAAGTCTGAGAAGTAGTACTAAAAAAATCTTCGTCGACTGATGGGTGAGAACGCAGACAGACAGAGGACATTAGTCTAGATGTGATGGGCTCACCAACTGACAGAAAAACCGATTGCCTATGAAAACGATGTCACAAAAAATAAAAATGAAATAAAATACTTATGAAAAGAAAAAAAGGAAACTACTTTGAGATTTTCTGGCAGCAAGATGGAGAGTTTGGGCAATAAGAAAAAAAGAAAAAACCCGTTGAACATTGTGAACGAAAATAGAGAAACGTCGTAAATACAATATCCGCCCATCACGTTTTTGTCATTCGCCAACGAAGACCAACCCTGAGGTCAGAATATAATAGAATGCAAGAATTGAAAGTTCATAAGCTCGAGTTACGCACAGGATTGCAAGAGGTCAGTCAGTATCGAGGAAGACGCTAATAAATCATACGAAGGCGAGGCTAAACTCGACAACACATTCTTATATAAAGTATGTGCTCGTCGATCTATACATATCTTGACAAACATGCCAAATTGTCAAGGATTTCTAGAAAGACAGACCAGTATTTTATGGATTTGTGTCGATCGTATTGATATCGATTCTGTTCTCCCAATGATTGAGTAAAAGTATTTCTTAATCTAGTATTGATTTAAAAATTGTTGTAACTGTACTGAGAGTTGAAGATATAAATATATGGGTGAATTCACTAAATAAAAGATCAAATTTTTGGTCTAAAATTGCGATAGATATTTTAATGTTAGTAAACCTAAATTGAAAAATAAAAATTTATATATATATTGATATATGATTAGGGGTTTTGGAAGGCAAAACAATAGGCAAGTAAAAAATTTTTTGTTTCAATTTTGTACAGTTGTAAATCAAAGGCCATCCGTCATCACCTATATTCACGCTCTGTCACTTTTAACCATATTTATAACTTCATATGCCGATACAGTCTAAGAGGAAGATGCTCTGGCCTGACATGTTCAAAAATAACAAAAATATTGCACAACCCGACGAATATTCTTAAATATAACTTGAAGTCGTTCATTGGAAGATATTCTACTTCATAGTAAATAGTTACGCATTGTTGCCAGGCAATTCGGATAATTCTAGGCAAATATTCTTAATAATTTTAATATTTAAGAAAAAGGGTGTATGAACGCTCGTGGGCGTGTCTTGTATTCTTGTACCCTTTAAATATAGAATATATCCTAGATTGCTAGACTTTCTGATAATTTCAGCTAAATTTAGCTATATGAAGTTTTGTCTAAAAAGAAGAATAATTTTGGGAGAAAAGTGTGCAGGTGTGAAAACGTCTTAATCTAGATCAGAGGGAATAAAACTCGCGTCGCATGTGATAGTCGGTGAAATTCGAGCGCGCTATCCGCCAAAAAAAACAAAAATTCAGTGCTCCTCTCAGATTTCGTGGCCCGAAGCAAAATGCGTGACAAAAACAAACACATTAGAAATAAAATTATCATGAGGCTTATGGAAAATTACTACTTTAGGAGAGGCGCGCAAGAGCATCTTTAGAAACGCATCCCAGACCAAATAAACTCAAGCAGATCTCACATTTACCAAACGAAGCATCAACACTCTCTTCAAGCACCACTTTCTACTGTTCACTTCTTTTCTTCGCAGTTACATTATCTTGAGTTTAAAAAAAATTCTTTTCTTATCTCTTTATGGAATGTCAGTATTTAAGATTAATTCCCTTTTTGTTGTATTTTCTGTTATAAACTCTTGTGCGAACCCCAAACACTCTATTATTCTCTTAATGTGTCATATTTTAATCTAGTCTTTTTAGACTCGAAGGGTTGAACGAGTCGATTGTAGGAGATCGGAAATGACCTCCAACAAGCATCAATCAGAAAACATCAAAAAAGAATTCATGGATCGTCTAATATACGACTTATTGCCTCGCCTTTTGTTCTGCCTGCTTTGTGCTATAATCGATTTTACCCTCGATCAATACTCCCAGGAATATTATCATCGCCACTCCACGACAGAGATTATTTCAGTATTTATTAATAGCTTATTTTTTTAATATATAAAAAAAATCGAGTATTCAATAAATTTTCAAAGATCACGCGTGCAGTATTTTACATCGTAGCTCTCTTATTTTCTTTTGTATTGTTGAACACTCCTCAAGCTGACCTTTTCACAGTATGACACAAGTCAAGTAGTTACTTCTCTTCTTTTTAATAAAAAAACACAATCAAAAAAGACATTCGTGATAAAAATTTGAATCGTACAAATATTCAGTGTACCTTGAATTGCCAAAACTTATAATTTTCCAAATTTCCTAAATCATTCTCACTAATAGTTCCATCTTTCAAGGCAAAACTCTTCACAATTTTTTCTCTTTTAAAACAACTACAACATTCAAAGCAATATTTTAAGAAAGGATTTACGATCGCAAAATCAAAATATGGCCACATGCAGCTGACCATTGATACAGAATAATAACACAAATAATCTGATTTGAGCGAGAATTCACTTGAATAAAATGTTTGTTTTTATGGAGTGTGTGTTTTCCTTCACTTTTGATATCACGCAGTCAGAGAATCGCTCGCTAATATAAACTAATAGATAACTGTCCTTTTTTTCGCTCTTCTGGAGAATAAATGGTGACGATTATTCAGTCTCATAGTCAAAAATAAATTAATAGCATCGCAAGTAATAAAGGTTTGTTTTCACTATCCAAGTGGCGTCGGTTGAGATTGAACCTCTAGTGCGATCATGGTATATTGGTAGAAAGACAAAAAAAAAAAAAAAAAAAAAAAAAAGAAATCCGTTCTGAACAACATCAAGTGATGCCACAAATATTCACATATTATTTTGATGAGATTTGAGCAAACGTGATAGAGGGATGCCTTTTCAAGTCAAGCAGCACTTGAATCCGAATCTGGCCAAGTCACACAGTTAGTTCATTCAATCTATTGACCCACTTTGATCTTCATTTGGAGTTAGTGAATGTATACTTCAAGTTCATAGATTTGACCTGACATGAATCAAACGATGGGGCTGCACAACTCTGTTGTCGTTTTTCTTCATACGAGCTCAAGAACAATAAAAAAAGGAATTAAAGATTCCTAAAAAGGCTTTTACGACATAAACGATTTTGGAATAAAAAAACACCGGTAAACGATCAATGGTGAAAGACAAATGGTGGTATTTTGTAATGATTATTGAGTCGCTACTCAACAGACACTAAAAACTCCGCATGAATAGTTTTGGCTGATTCTTTTTTTGGTCAAAATCAATACAGACCCCTCCACGCACCAGATCATTCCTTTCTTTTTCTCATCGTAAATCAACCGCCGAAGCACGACATACAATATTCGACCATGTGCTAGCATCTCTCGGTAAAATTTTAACGAGAGAGTTAAGTTTAGTTTTTTCTCTCCAATTATCATACAAAAACAGACATGTGCACAGACTATAGTGGGCCCCGTTCCTAAGATACTTGGAGAAGTTTGTAGGGCCGTTAAACCCTGAGCCCTTAGCGTGTGTGGAGGGCCTCATCACAATGATTTATGAGTTCTCTGGCTATTGTTTTATGGACGAGTATTGCTAGATAATGTTGTCAACGCTAGGAGTACTACAAGAACAGAATAAAGTGTTGTTCACTTTGTAATGAAGAGTTAGGTTTTCTGATACTGTGACTATCGAATTTTCACACCTTCAATATCCTGCAAAGCACAAAACGGATACATCACGGTAAAGAAAAACGTTTTTCTCGTCTATTTGGTTAGAGGTCATTGTACGGAATTCTGGTGACAGCTTAGGAGACATCGACATCGCGACATCGCGACAGCCCGAAAATGTCTTTGGATGACGGGAAAACACAATCAAAAACACAAGTTTCGGTGAGTCTAATTTTTCACACACTGCTCGTGTGTGAGGGGACCAATGTTTGATTATGATAAGAAGCTAAAGTGTTAGATGTCGAGATGAATAAAAGTTATGTCACCCAATCTGATCGACAGATCTGACAAAAATTCTACACCTTTTGTAGTGAATATTTCGCTTCAATAAACCTTAATCTAACTCTTTCAACCGGTAAAAAAAAAACATTAAAATTAACATTCAAAGACACTAAAGTTATCACATCTCTGTAAACTCTTTTAGCGATATCCTACTAAAGGTTTCCTGATATCCAATTACGTCTCGATTCGTCTTCAAATCAGTTTAAATTCATTTTGGCAAGTTTTAGTTCTCCAAAGCGTTTCGTGCGTGCATTCTGACAGCTCCACGAACTACATCACGTGACCTAAGTCGACCGATTTGTGATGCACGGACAAAAGATGTATAAAGCAAAGGGCGGAGCCTCTCACGAAAAAGTTTCAAGAACAAAATAAAAGGCGACTAAAATAGTTCCCGTCAAGTTTTTGATTGATCGGGAAGCACGACTACTTAACAGTCGATGAAATGTGACAAAGATGACGCTCTTGCACACGGGTTTTCTTATATTTTGAGGCGTCTTTCTATTAGCATTTCGACTAGACAGCTTTATTTTCTTGCCTAACACAAAGACATTAGAAATTACATTCCAAGATCAGATAATCCCAGGGACTTTTAGCAATCTAAATATTGATTGTGTTCTTAGATGTTTGTGCTTCTTGTAATGGTTGTGCTGCTAAGATCATTTAGGTTTTTAGCCCACCACATTTTTGGGTCTTTGGGGGAAACTTCGCGGGACCAAGGTACGCTAACTACAACCGCATGGTCCATGATTTCAAACATTATTGTTATTATTGAAAATAATAAATGATCTTATTTCGTTTCCTCAGTCCATAGACTAAAATCTTGTCTGCATGAAAAGCAATTAAGATATGAACCAACGTTAGTGTTGTTTTTTTTTTTTTTTTTTTTTTTCCGTGTTAGTTTGTAGAATAACATTAAGCTTTTCATAAACTGCGGAAATCGCAAAAGTTTATTTTACCCCAGAACTGAAATTCGCTTCCTATCTTTCAAGTAAAAACAGCAAAAAATATTTGTTATTGTTCCTCAAATGCCGCAAATCTGTCATTTTTATTGCATTGAAGTGGATACGTTGTAAGGTGACCAGACATAGAGTTCTAAGAGGCTAAAAGGTTAATATGTGGTTTCTTTTCAAAAATGATTGGTTACTTAAGCCCAACTGCTCTGTGCGGTTCTGAGGTGTAACGTCCAAGAAAATAACATGAACTGCGAAACAAAGGGGAACCTTTCCCGCCCTTTGCTAATTCTATGGAGTGAATTTCACTTTAATTTGCTCCGTGTTTCGGTGGTGCCAGGGTGACGGAGCTTGTACATGGATATGGCTCTGAACCCTTGGTTCTATCCTAAACACAACAACAAAATCCGAATTGTTTTCCAAAAAAACTGATGTGTTTCCTTTTTCTCCATTTCGTTGGTGCCGATGTGACGAAGTCTTGCGGCAAAGCTTCGTGCTTCGCATGAAAACAGACATTGATAACTTTCTTGTACGTGTCTCTCTAGGAAAAACACGACACATAACAATCCACAATATTGAAAACCCACGAGATAGTTGGAACTTTTATTTTGTAGTACCAAGCAGTGATAAAATTTTCCAAATATCTTAGCTACTTTATTATTTTGTCCTTTTTTCGCTTGGTACACACAGTGCAAGCTATTCCCTTCCTTCCTGCGTTGTTTCTGGCGCAAACAGAATGTATTTTCGATTTTTCTTCTTGAACCAATTAACTCGAAACAACCAAAAAAGACATTCCTTCCTTGCTTAAAAACATATAGTATTACGTTCGCTGTTATCAAGTCAATTAAACGAGTAACAGGGCATCGTGAGAGCTAACACATGCTGCAAAAGACCTAGCATTGTCGGACCAGTGTGTAAGTGTGTAGTTCACGAGCAATGTAACCTTGGGCTGTCATGCTACTAGGACTATACAGCCCTGGACTTCTGCTTCACTGGTTGGATCTTAGTTCTTATGATGTAGAGATTTTACAGTCCGATCCAATTTAAAGAATTCCTTTATAGCAAGACAATATTTTTTTATTTTAGCACGCCAAGTGCATGCCAAACATGAAGAAATGATTCACAAAAATTCGAAAGACTAAAATACCATGAGATGCGAGGAAAAGAGGCGTATTGAAACAGGTTTATTAAACAAAAATCCTTGCCAAAAACTTTAATGTTTTTTCAGGTTTATATCTGTAGTACTAGCAATCGTTTTTGAGCCAAAAAATAAATGGCATAAAAATGACAGTGAAGTTAAAAACAAAAACAAAAAAAACCCCAGAATTTTCTTTACAAGAAAACGAAACTCAATACCAAATGAAATCTAAAAAAGAAAAGACACCAAGTCGAGTACCTGTTTGAGAGAATTCGAAGGAAATTATAAATTAGGTTATTAAAAATTACTACACTTTGTTCATTCCATTGATCCAAAATCTCATTAATCATAGCAAATGTTAGGCTTCGACTTCTTAATTAACTTTACCAGCAATGACCAAACAGGTCAAAATGAACCCTAGATTGAGATGTTCGCATCCATTTTTCTGTTCCATCTTTTCATTGTTTTAGTAAACATGGGTAGACGACTATTTATAATATCAACTTTTGTACAAAAAAAGTTTACATTATTAGCTGAGAAGGTTGGCAAAATATACAAATATATCTGAGTTACAATGTTGAGAAAAAAGGAACCACCCTTCATAAAGGATACTTTTATTTCTTTAAATATTATGAATACAACACCATGAATGGATATTGTTACTTATTCATTGATTTTAAACAAAGATTGAATACGGGAAAGACAAGTAATTGGAAAAAATACCTGCAAGAAAGATTCAATTGTAGAAATTTGAAATAGATTCTCAAAATATGTCGAAAAAACACTTGCATAAAAAATGTACTTGGAAGAAATAGTAAACGTTGTGTCTAACATGGATAGAGAAATAACTTCAATGCTAAACATCTACTTGCAGGTATGCTTAAAAATTATCTCGAACCCCGAGGATATTAAAAATTCCTTCAAGGAAAATTGTCTCGTAGCTGATCTTAAAAATAGATTTGTTCAGCAAAGCTACAAGAGAAAGGGTTCTTTGATGGCATCATAATCGGCTGATTTTAAGAAATCTTACTCAACAATGTTACAATCTTACTTAACATTTTTGTTAGCTTTATAGTCTTTCTTGTATCTATAAATGACTGGATTTATAAATTATATGTCAGTTATAACGAAGTGAGAGTTTGTGGTGAAGAAAATGAACGAACTCTTGTTTTGGAAGCAGTTTTTCACAAAGGCGTATTGTTTAAAAATAGACATCAATAAATTCTGCAGCCCATATGAATCTATACTGTTTATTTCTAGATGGTCGGTGTTTTTGTGAAAACTAAATTAAACCAAAGGTGCACCAAAGGTTCAGTATCTTGAGCCACATTTTTCATTGCTGACAAAAAAACTCGAACGTAGTAAGATCATGTTGCGCTTTTTCCCCAAACGAGAAGAACACGGCTTTGTTGAGTTCCCTCGAACCGAAGAGGGATGACCAAAAAAGAAAAAAGGATAACCATTGAACGAAATTTTTTCGATGGAAATACAAAAAGTATATTAGAGAAATATTTGAGAAGAAAGAAATAATCTGTTGAATTCCTGAAAATTAAAAGGAGAATGAAACCATGAAAATAGCAAAGTCAATGAATCGGTACGATTCATTTGACTGCATGAAACTATAAGTTCTTTATCGCTATTTAATAAAGGATTTCGTTTCATTTTAGAAAGAGAAAACATCCAATATACAGGAATGGGAATTGAAAAAAATTAGGTTGTTTTTTGTGAGAGTAATCTCTTTTATCCCATTTGTGGAAACATTAACACAGCAAGGCATTCATTTAAGCATCATTAGCAGTATCCCATTCTAAGGTATTAACAATACCTAACGAGACTATCGGCGATTCTACGTTTCGTTTAACTTTATTAGGATATAAATTTGCGAAGGGAAAAGATTAAAATAAAAGGAAATCCATAATTTTTACTTAATCTAACTAACACTGAAACTAAATGTACTTTCTGCGAAAGGAAATATATTATTGACCAATTTTAATGTAGAAGAATTAAAGGTATTTTTCGGGGAGATCTTCTTTTGGAATGATTATTGTTGTTGTATAAAGTTGTTTTTTTTTCTTTTTTCTTTCTTTTTTTTCTTCATGCATATACGAGTTATGCTATTCTCGTTTGAGCGAAGCTCCAATTCATTCGTAGATTTGCAGCCAAAGTTTCTAAACACGATGGTGGCTTCTTAAATGCTATAAAAGTTGGCAACTCAAAAACGTAAAGCTACAAGGCCGAAGAAAAACGATACATACGTCGCATTGAATGTGGATTTTATGAAGCTTTGTTACATGGAACCGTTTACGAACAGGAAAATCTAATTTACAATACAGTGACAAAACAGAGACAGAAAATAATCGAATTGAGTACAGCTTAGACAAGAATTTGGCAGAGACGAATAAAATGGTAGTCAATTTGATATGAGAAATGATGATAGTTTCATACCCGGCAGAGTGGTGTATAAAAAGTACACAACTTGGTTATTCGGCTTTTCATATGCTGATTGGCAAAGGCAACAAAAAAGTCATTTTACTTGAAAAAGTAATAAAGAAAGTCGAGTCTGTCTTTTTAGTTTTCGAATATTGTCATGTTTTTAAGGGGTTTTTTAATGTAGGTACTAGTCGATGCAAACAGTAGGGGCACTCGTCAGATATTAATATTCTATTTGAAGAAGGAAAAAATGATTACAAATGATCCTTCTTGTCACTAAAACATGACAGACCTGCGTCCTCATTTGATTCAATTGCCATAAGATCTGCCTTCTGTCCTGACAGGCTTGCTTTCTCTTGTCAATTTGTGGTGCAATCTCACCACGCATCTTCGCACAGCAAAAATATGTAATTACAGGTCCTAAATTAAAAAAGTACCCAGATGTTAGTCAAACTGTATAGGCACACGCCCAAACCGCATCGAACGACAAAACTTAACATCAAGCATACATTTTCTCGATAGGTGATACCTTAAAAAACAACCCAGTTTGGCCACATTATGGCAACGAAAGCAATTACTACGATAGTTAGATTTACCTCAATAACAGGTGTCTAGAGAAGTGGTGTTTCCCAGTCCATATCTCATTGCCTTCATCATTGACGAGTTTTAATAATTTCAGTACCATACATGCTTGATCGGTAATAACAAACAAGAACCTGTTTTCAAGACCTGTAAAAAGTGGTGCTTTGATACAATGGAACAAATTAAAGAACAAAGTCTGTTTGCTTCATCCATTGCTTGTCAGACTGAAAAATCCAGGTCTTTCTCGGATCTTTGTATCCCTCATTATCTGGTTTGATAAACGACCATACTCGATGACACTGAAAGAGGCGACTTATTTGCGGTTATATCGAGGGCATTGTTTCCAACATGCTCCCAGTCCTATCTTCACTTATGTCGTTCTGTCCTACGTCCATTATTTGCTCAGGTTGTCCTTCTCTTGTTCTAAAGAAAAGAACACACAAACGGGACGCATTAGCATTTTTTATGACACCTTTTTTCTTCTAATGAATTTCAAGTCAAGTGCTTTTAGTATTTTTTGTCATCTTCTCTCCTTATTTCAAAGCTTTTTCTGTCTTCATGAAAACACTATCGCGTGTGCGATATCTGAATTAAGAATTCTCCCCTAAATTCAATCTTTCATTCCCCTATTCTTTAACTTCGGATTTCGTGATTATCTGTATATATAAGAGAAAAAATCGGTTATTTTGAAGTCGAGGAATATCGCGACCGGCGTGAGTCTTAAACAAAAAAAAAAAAAACTATCAAAATACTTTGACAACTTGGTTAAAAAAAGCGAAGTACCTCTGAAGAAGCCTAGAATTTAATCCTATAAATCTTTTCCTTAGAGCAACACTTGCTATAGGAGATTAGACATTTTCCCTTGTTATACTCTAACAGCTTAAAAGAATACATATCAATTGAGTGCTGAAACTTTGAACCGTGGAAATAAATAAAATCAAGATACTTCTTATATTTTTAGGCGATGGTTAATATTAATGAAAGCATTCCCATAAATAAAGATCACAACTTTAATTTATCTTTCTCCTCTTTTTTTTAGAGCTCAGAATCTCAAAAAAGGGACAAATGTCTTATTGAAAAGAGCAAGTTTGTTTTGTAGGATTGTAAGGAGACTGAAAGACTAAGTTATTTCGTATAATCCTTTTGTATTCTTTGTTCTATTGCAAGGAATTACACTGATGGTGGACTCTGCACTTAAAATAGCTGGGATAAAGAGCCATTACTCTGAGCTTTATTTGGTAGATTCAAGTAGGTTTCTTCTCTTATGCTTTTAGATGAAATTCCAAAAAGAGGATTATTATCTGCTACAAACAACTACATTTGGTTTTACAGTAACTAATATAGATTTTAAAAGCGGGTTTTTTTTTTTAATCAAAGACAAAAAAATTGGACGTCAAGACATTTCAGACACGAACACTAAGCAAATTTTACAACTACAGTAAACTGAAGAAAATGAATAAGAAAGTGTGATTTCATTCACAACACACTCTATTCATATCTTACTGTGTGCTTTTGAGAACAAGGGTTCATTTTGTAAACTATATATAATATATAAATGGAATCTAAAAGTGTTGAGAAATTGAAAAAAAATTTGTACTGCAAAAAATTAGATATAAGGCTAAGATCATTGAAATAACAGTGAAATCAAAAGGATAGATTTTCTTAGTCTTAAATTTTAATTCCTTCAAAAATATCGTGGAAATATTAAATAATCTCTAGGTTTTATGTAAGTGAAAAATAAATGAAAAATAAGGCAAGTGAAGAGAGCTTGTTTATCGTGTACTGTTTAGATAATGTTGGATTTAGGTTGATTTGACAAAGTTTCCTCTTGACAAGCTCTTGATACCCAAAGGACAATCGATCAAACTATCGGAAAGGATTCGTCTATTCAGCTTTTGGTTTATCGCATTAAGAAAAGATATCTAGGATACAAAACAAGCCAGAAATTACGACAGACCTGAGAAATTGACTTTTTTACTTCCAAATCAAGTCTTGCCTAGGGCTATTTCTACTTTAACCTACGATTACGCTCCAACAAAAGAGTAATAATCCACAAAAGGGAATACCTGAACTCACTGTGCGGCATATCTGGCCAAAAAGAGAATAAATCTAATTTTAAAATAAAAAATGCACAAAAAACTTCAAGGTAACAAAATACCGCCTTCATTCCTCTTGTAATGTAATTATATTTTTATTCCTGAGTTACCAGAAAATGTTTGTTTCAAAACGGAAACTCAAAATTGCTGGATTCGTTCTTCTTGGAAGACAAAGTCCACTTTCATCGCTGTTATTTGCAACGAAAATTGTTCCTTAAAGTTTTTCAACCTGTTTTGCTTTCAGAAGAAGATTCTAGTTCAAGTAGGCCAACAGAGAAAGCTTTAGTTCTCACTAATCAACTGCTATACCCAGTTCAATGTGTACATTCGAGTGCCTTGACCTCAAATTATCGTTATGT
Organism: Actinia tenebrosa; assembly: GCF_029948245.1. Classification (NCBI taxonomy): domain Eukaryota; kingdom Metazoa; phylum Cnidaria; class Anthozoa; order Actiniaria; family Actiniidae; genus Actinia; species Actinia tenebrosa. The sequence continues at coordinate 6,152,674 of NW_028292585.1, forward strand.
TCTTCAACTTCTTCACGTAATAATTTTTGATATAACCAAGAAAATTAGCTGTACTTTCAGCGAGTCATTCGATACTCACACTTTTAAAGATAAAGTCAAACAAAAGGCCCACGAGTATTCCTGAAAAAGATGGGTCAAAATTCAGCCACAAGCCATCCTTCTTAATTACTATCAGTCTCAACAAAAATTGTTTTTGATGCTTTGGAAGACTATATCAACTCTTTTTAGAGAAACAAAGTATGAGGTTACAATTCAAGGTATTTTCCATCCCAAAGGGTTATAGAAATACAAAGAATTTATTTCCAACTTGACGCGACAGTAAGCTCTGCCATTCTTTCAAACCGCTTTCCTTTCATGACAAATAAAGTTGGTCAAAAGCTAGCTCGTTTCTTTTTGTACGGTGTTTTTTTTTTTTTTTTTTTTTACTAGTATGAGAAAGACATACTGCTCAAATGAACTTACTCATAGGTGTACGAGATGTAGAGTAGGTTAATAAGGGATAGACAGCCAGGGAGGCATATATACACTGTTTATACACTGATGCCAATTTCGGTTCATTATGACTAGTTCTTGGAGGTACTCAAAAAGATAACAAGTAGTAACAAAAGCCTTCATTCAAGAACAAAATGTAATGAAAGGAAACGAACAAACCCCTACAAGTGCCGTGGAATTAACTTTTACTTTCATTTTAAATCTGATTTTTTTTTTCTTTCTGCGCAAAATAACACTTGACAAGAAAGCATGAAGTAGTTAGCACAACATTGTTACGACAAGAGGTCTTGACTTCCAAGCATAACACGCTGATAAATAAAGGAACTGATGTACTTAGAATGTCTTTTAGTTTAGTTTAGGGTCACGCACTAAGAGTTCATAAACAGAGAGATAGCAAAGCTTCGATAACACAAGACTACTAGATCAAGAGCATCAGATAAACCCCATCTCGTTCGTTCATCGCTGTCTTCTTAAGAAAGGGAGGCACTTGTTTGGGCCTCAAACGTATATTGGCGCGCAAGCCAAGGATGTTCTAGACCAACATTTGCCGAAAAAAACTATTGTGTCCTTTCATAACAATCAAACGATTTAACACCTTCCCGAGGTCTAGAACAATCGCACTCTTAGGAAGTTTTTGAAATAATATTTAAACGTTATAAGTATTAATAGAACCAAGTGCCTTCGTTGTCATACTTTCAATCGATTATACATAATGAAAGTTTTCAGAATGGATAATGAAAGTCAAGCTTATCTTGGGCTGTAATCGCAATAAAGTGGAATAATTGCTTCTTTCATAAAAGGCGGGTCATTCATCCTCGAATCTCATCTTTAGGAAGCAGATTGTATGCTTAGGCCATATTGAGTGCTTGTAATCATATGACTGTGAAGTTTGTTGTTCCTTTGGACTTGTACGAAAAATTCTCTGGTTTAATACAAAAAACGTACATGCAAAATACAAAGATAAGACCACAAACTAAGCAAACGAAACCAGCAAATTATAAAACAAAATAAATGGTTATTGTTCTTGGAGATAAACGCTTTCAGTCTGTTGTATTGCCATTTTATTTTGTTGTGGTCGCGATTGGGTTGAGATAAAGAAAGAATGATGAGCTGAATTATTTGAGGCCGCCTTTATTTTCACTTTTTTTTTAATTCTTTTGTAATGTTTTCAATCTTAATTAATCGATTCGTACAAGCACCATTCTGTGTTGCACTTTACAGAAAAAACACAAATTACTCAAAGGTAAACAGTACGCTTCAGTCAACCATTATAGCTGACTAAACAAGATCTAATTCAGGAAAAGATGAGCTGAACAATCAAACAATGGCGTGTTTTGAAATGTACGGTTCCAGGTCACGACTAAGCCAAGAAAAACTATAAACATTTTGACCGCAGAAAAGAACGAAAGAGCTGCGTAATTTTCCATTTCGAAAGCATCATTTCATTCAGCTTTCTGTACTACAATTCTTATTCAAATAAATACGACCAACACAAATCCAAGTGTCAAATACAAACATAGACATAAACTCCTCCATCCACGTTTACCCAGACTGAAAAAAAAAGGAATTGCATATTTGAGCTCACTGTGGAAGTGTCTTAATCTTTGTGATCATTTCAGGAAGTTTCTCTTTTTTATAGAGCAAAGTGATTAATGATCGATGGTTTCATGATAGTTGTCTTACTATATAGTCCCCTAGTGGCGTTCAAAGTACTGTTTTCTTTTTCACTTGTGCCTAAAATCAATTGGATCATCACTGAGCCACTGCCACCCGAGATAGATGAGGTCTTAGCATTTTGATTACACTAAGTCTGCTGAATTTACATTAGAAATTACTTGGTCATACTAAAAGAACTTTGCAAAGCGGGGATTGTGTACAATAGATAGATCCTTAAAGCTACCCTAGTGCCCTTTGATAAAGAAATCCACAGAAAAGACTGCTGCTCTATTCAAAGAGAGATACTTCGTCGTGGACCTCTGCCACGATATACCCCTTTTGAAAATTCGAGGGAAAAATTATTCTAAAACATGTAATCATTTAGAGTATGGAATTTCTTTCTTTAAGAGTAGTTAGTTAAAATCTTTGGCTAACAGGATAGCATTTCCCCTGAGGCGTCCAATCGCCTAAGTGGAGATGACCAGTTAGCCATAGTTAATTTACACGGTTTTTTAGTCAGGTCTATCGCGTCTACACAACACAGTACCGCGCATGAGCCCCCGGCAGCAACAACACACACCACACCTCCAGTATCTACACTAAGCTCAATGTCCCTTTTCCCAGAAATTCAGGAGTTGCAGTACCATACTCTCTGTTCCCTACAATCTGATGAAAGGGGGGTAAGTTTGCTGCAGTGTATGTTAAAAACACGGTTATAGTGTTCCATAATGCGTGAGCGCGCCATAAATTTCGCATATCATACTCTACGTATCAGACAGAGAACTGAGTCGACAAAGCTCTTTCGACATTCGTCGATTTCTGTTTTGAATCTTGCTCGCAGCTTTCAAGGATTAACCTGCGCTTAGCTGACGATTTTTCAAACCGTTTGGAAGCCATCAGCCGTTTTGCAGCGCTAACATAAACTAATCATTCTGCACGTCTTCAGTGGAATAACATTAAGGTATTCTAAACCTCAGATGACCCGGGTTCATCTTCGCCGTAAATTGGATCTCCGTGATATAGTGCGTGCGACATGTAATTTAGAGCTCGGTACAGGCGCTTATGAAGTCTTTAAAAATTCGTTTATCTATCTTGTGTGTTTCTAAGCTTAAACTGTAGAAAGCGGCTTGTCTAGATTTTGATGTGAATGCCACATGTGCTTGTGAAGGAATGTTTTTTTTTAAACTCTAGACGATCATTCTGATCGGATGGAGATGTTTATCCGCCGACAAACAAAACGATAAGAAACAGAAATGGTTTCCAAAATATTATGAAAAGAAATGGATTTGCCCAAGTTGAATTCTGCATTTCTTTAAAAGTGTGCTAAAGCGGCAGCGCGTGGCTACATTTCATGGAACCACTTTAAAAATGAAGGTTTAAAGCGATTATCGATCAGCGAAAACATCTCTGGTTTGATGAGATGAGGAAGTCTTCAGACTATTTCCGAAGAACCGCATCTTTAAAGCCATTACTTTTTTTTTGTCGTACTCCTAACAAATTCGGGAAATATCTCAATAGGTACCTCGTCATTTCTCTGCATGTAAGGATTCTGGAAATCCGACTTCGATTTAACAAATTGTTCTACAACTCCAGAAAATTGCTTTCCAAGATTTTCCTTACCGATTAAAACTGTGGTTGTGAATGAATGGATTGAGGACGATCTTCTTCTTAGTCGAGTTAAAGTCTTGGATTTTATCAAAAGAGTTGTGAATATGTTTACCAAACAAAGTGGTGCCCTCGAACGGATTAACAGGCTCACCACAACAAATTTGAATTTACCTTTTGTCTTTCATCCTCCAGTCTTGCTTCTCGATCTCGAAGGAACTGCCGGCTCGGTAAGATTTCTCTCACGGTGTTTCTAATTCGAACGCTACTGAAGCGAGTTCAGGACCGGGGAGAAGTGAATCGTATGCCTCAAAAACGTGGAAGGGGATTGAGAAACAAAGCAAAGCAACGCGGTGCTTTAGGTATGTTAAATTTGTTTTTTCTTGAGCCAAACCGTCTCGCGCGAATTCAATTTCTGACAGACATTAAACGACGTTTTGGACAGGTTGCTTTTTGAAGGGGATCATCCCCTCACTATCAAATAACCGCGTGATGCTTCTGATAGCTACGATAGACTGTGGTACTTCAAAAGGGAAAAGAAATATGCAGAAAATATCAAGGAAATGGATGAAAATGTAAAGAATCAAAAGTGCTTCGGCGTAGTTGTCGAAATACTGTTTGCACAGGTACAAAACTGCAATACACTGACACGCGGTGGTCGACAATGGAGCGAATACTAACGCCCTCCCTAAACCGGTCAAGTGTATTGTACCTAAAGTGAAACATGCTGAACCCTTTGGAAATCGTCTCAGGCCTTAATGGTCTTCGCGAAGACCACAGCTTTAGCTTTCGCAACATCGCCTGACTGAATATTTATTTACAGCCTTGGGTAAACAAAGATGAAGCTGCACGATGTTCGCTTTTCATTTCCTTCAATTCTTAAACGGCCTTTTTGAACTTATTGGCCCCTATTTATCTTTTTCGTGTTTAGACGGTTTATTCTCACGTTATGGAGATCATTGTGTTAGTTTAATCCGTATGAAATATAATTGTCATAACATATAATTTTGATCCTTTTCGGAGTGAATCAATTCGCTTCTTCAGACGTCCTGGTTTAGTTGTCGCTCGCTTCCTCTCTTGCTCGGACTCAAACAGGGACAAGAGAAGTTTCCTTTCCTAGCCTCGTAAGGCCTCTAGGTTGCTTAGAGTTCTTCCTTTTCAAACTAACACATTAGAAGGCATAGTGTTATCATTTTGATTAGTTTTCAAATAACTTGTTTTGTGTAGATCGAAGTAATATACAGTAAACAGGAAAGCTCTATACGAGCAAAATTTGAAAAGAAACTTCCTGATGCGTTCTAATAAGAGAGCAAGTACACCCAGATAGATTATTTTCTGTCAAATATATTTGCTATAGAAAATCTGTAATATGAGTCGTAAATGCGTAACTATAGCTAGTATTAAGAGAACGAATTATTTTGGTCATATTTTAGGAATACGCGATTATTTATCACAACCTGTACCGAGCTTTGGCTATGGCAACTGTGTTTCTTACAGCTGCTTAAAGTAGAGGATATATAAAAAAATACTTCAGAATTCAAAACAGAACAGTAATTCCGTTTTGTTAAAACTTAAGGCTTATTCAAAACATCTATCAAAACGAATAATATTTAGCAAATAAGAAAGCAAAACTTTCTTGTAGAGTTGCGAAACAAGTGGAGGTCAATTTAACCATACTAAAAGGTGGCAGGAAATATATACATAAAAGATATAAATTTAAATTTAAATAAATATATACCTTTTAAATATTTTCACACACTATATAAAAGTAAAGTATTTAAGCTTGAGTTTAATTTTTTTTCTGTCCTTTAGCTTTGTAAACGAATATAAATGGAGTGGTTGTTTAGGTGCATGTTCTAGGTTGGAGCAAAAGTTAACAAACAATAGACTGAATCAACACAAATTCTTTGGATTGGATAAATTAAAATTCAACATTCTAAACATTGTTTTTAACTGATACAGGAGTCTTTTGCTATGACCCTTTCTCATTTGCTAATCTTCTTCACAACATAAACGGAGTTGAAAGAGATTGCTGACCCTTTCAACACCGGTAGCAGCTCGCTTCTTTGACGACCGGCCACAGAACAAAATACAAAGATGATATAAACATTAGAGCAAGCTAGCTAGACCATTAGAAAAAAGAGTGAATGCAAATCAACCACAAGGTTGATCACATGAAGGGTCTTTAGTCTTTATCGGGGTAGCAATCTTTTCTGCTTCAATAGCGTCGTTTCTATCCCACAACATGGTACTTCAGGTTTGGCACAACCAAATTACCCTTTCTTGACCCGGACATCTTTCTATGAAACCATGAACACCACGTTTTTTGTTCCAACTGCAATGCGGTTGTTTATCGATCTATTCAGGTCTTTTTTTGTTCATTTTGCCGAACATCAGACCGATAGAAAACGCCAAGAGAAAGAGGCGTAGACTAGACGGCGTTAAAATCCAAGTAACACACTGTTAACTCTTGAATCTAATTTCATGACATAGAAGCCACTTGTGAGCTTAGCAAAAGCAGAAATGCTCTTTTTCCTCCCCAAAATTCGTTGATAGTTGCACCAAAACCCCTCACGATATGTCCCTGTTGGCATCGCATGTCTCGGTGAGGATGAGAATGCCTGAGGAGACTGTTGGTAGTTTTTTTTGGTGTTGTAAATGGAGGGTAAACTGACACGAAGCATTATATACAAAAGCTGGAGGTGACTCCAAACTGTCTGCCAGAATTTAAGCCTTCATTAGTGATTAGGAAGAAGTGTTTTCTTGAAAGCTGTTTGAGGAATAAGCTAGCGAGGCGGATACAAGCAAATACTTGGAGATGGAATTGTGAGGTGTACCACATGAATTTGAGTCCTTCTTCCATTGTAAAATAATCAAAGCGTTGATTGAGATAATCCTTTCTAGCTCCTGCCTAGCAATTCCAAAATGCTATGCTAACGCATTTGCGAGTGATTCAAACTCACTGTCCCCTGATTTCGGAGCTTAGAAGTACTTTCTCAAGAATCTATTCCTCTTAAACCGAGTTATTTCTCAAGTGGTTTTATTTTTAGCAACGGAGAAATGCACAGATCGTGTGAATACAGCCACGAATCGAACACCCGTGCTTGTAATCCGAAACCATCGAGTTTGCGAAGTCAGCGTCTGCATGTCTAACTTCAGCACTCGTGTGTACTTGGCTTTGGATATCAGTTTTCCGAAAGCATCGCGTCAGCTTCAAAGCTTTGAAACATAGACAAAAATAAACCAAGGGCATCCAAGAAAACAAACTCGAAAGTAACTTTAAGCAGTGAAAAAGATCGGGTCACCTGGCTTCATTTTACGGTCTCTGGTAAGTGCCACGTTGACTTCAGTTTTTTTTGTCTTCCCGCTCTTTTGCCGGTTATGTCATATTTGGAAGCCTGTTTATTCCTTCAAGCTCTGTAGAATGGTTTAGACTTACAATTGGAAGTCTAGAACACTGAAATGAGTTGATTTGAATTGACAGTCCGCGTGACGGACCCACTGTTAGCGGGAAATAGCGAAACCAGTGTAACATATAGTAGCAGGCCATGTTTCCCTTCTTAGATTTTGAGAACAAGGAACTATAAAGTATTATACGTTATAAGTAAACAATATTTTACCGCTATTGCCCAAGTCCTTCCCATTTTGGCTAGCTGTGGAAATAAGGCTTAAGATTATCTTGAACAAACTTCTGCATGTCCCAGAAATGGGGTATTTATCGATAAACAAACTGAAGTAATTTACATGGACACAGAAACTTCAAAGGAGCGCATGTTTGTAAAGGACTGAAGCTTGTTAGTGCGTCGTCATTGTCGTTGTTAATCTATTTTTTCACGTAACAGTGAGAATTAAACGCGTGTTCATGTTTCTTCTAATTTGATATATCTTCATAAAACGGTTTAATACTGGTTTTGTTGTCGGTGGTAGCCGCACAGAATGTGATCGAAGGAATTCGTAAACTGAACCGCTCACGTCCGCGGCAATCGCTTCCAAATGTTTGTAAGTCAACTGAACACGAGTAGTATAAAATAAACCCAGTATCAGCTAAATCTGTGTTGAAAGTTTGAAGAAATTCAGAAGAGGCATCATACCGTAGAAACAGTCATCCTGATGCTGATCCCGAGTGACCTTCAAATGATGACCATTAGAAACTAAATACTCAGTGACCTTTTGTCACAGCTACGGTTTTTCAAGACTTCTCCCTCTACCTAGCACCGCCATCATTTTTATCCATTTTGAGACACATTATTGAAACCATTAAATCTCACCATATATTTAGGTAGTGCCAATCTTCTTTGACCCTAAGGCCTTGCTTTAGGCATAGATTTCTAAGGCTTACTTCCCCTCTAAAACGTTGAAATTCTTTGTCCAACCTAAATTCGTATTCAAATTCCATAGTGACTATCTCTTTTGTTGCTTGCGAATTCCTGAAAATCCATGAGCAAATTTTGAGGTAATTTTTCACTTCCTGGCGTGGTGATTTACTTTTGATCCACCTTCGAACTTCTCTTCCTTGTACAACATTCAACGGATGCGATCTGTTTCAAGAAACATTTCTGAAACCCCGCGCTGCGAGGGATAGTTCTCTTTCCGTGCCTGGTTCGTTCTGATAATATGATACCTCGGGAAGTTGAATAAAATAGCGAAGTAGCTTACACATAAAGGCCTAAGAATGACTGGCGGTTTGACATACAGTCGTGTTATAATGACAGATTTTTATTGTAAAATCTTTAGAGTGACTACTCTTATTATGATATATATACAAACTTTTGAAGGCATCTTGAGTGTGTGTGAATGAATGTCGGTCGTGGATTTACAGAATATAAATGACAAATATAACTGGTTTTGCATGTCTCTTTGATTCAAGTGTAATATTGCAAACTAATCAAGGTCTTTCTTTCTCTCTCAAATTCATAAATCGTGCTGTGGCAGATTCAAATTAATTCTACCTAAACTCTAGCCTCTTCAAAGAGAAATATTGTTTATCAGCGCTCCTGAGACAGCATGAGGCGTCATCCTCTCAGGCTATAGGATACACGCAGTTCTTTGACAAATAGAATCACTGTATTATAAACACACGGTCTTAAAAAGAGCAATATTCCAAAGAATCCTGTCAGAGACAAAAATTAGGACATGATTTTCAATTTGTAGAAAAATCTTTTTGGTAATGAATACCGTTGAGAGGTAGTACTGAGAGGGAAATACCCTCATTGAAGTTGACTCACTGCCCCAAATGTAAGCAAGAGATGTGCCAGTATGTTCTGTTTAAAATCTGTCTTTTTGATAAGTGTATCAAGGTGTATGTTATACTTGTTGACCCCACATCAACCTCAGACTAAAAACACTATAGATCAATACTCGTTTCAATTAGAAAACAGAATGACAATCAGTGAACCTCCATGTATTAGATAGGACCTCTATGAATCAGTCTCTAGGAAACATGTGACAAATATGTGGTTTTGTTTTACTTTTCTATGGCAAATAAAAGGAAACTCTCTTTGTGTGTTATCATAAACTTATGTGGTTTTGGTCAGGAATTAAAGTAAACCTCAATACACCACTCTCTGAATTTTTTCACTAGTTTAGCAGTACTTTCTCGGTGGCCGCTGTATTTCGTCTCTATAATGGTTTTTAAATTACAATCATATGGTTAATGAGTACATTGGTCGACTCTGATAGCCGTAAAGACCTCATTAGGCTTGGCAGCTTTGCTGAAAGTTCCCTCAAAAACCGACAGTTCTTTGATTAATGCTGAAATATTCGCCGTCGTGTACCTGACAATCTTCGAGAGTTTACGTTCACCACCTCGCTCGCCGTTTATTTTACATGTGATCGTGATAGGTCAGAACTGATTGAGTTTCGTATCTATTTTGAAATATTAAGAGAAGAGGAACAAAATACTCTTCAGTGATAATGTGGTACTCAAAAAATAGCAAGATTTGATCATCGAAATATCGCGCGCCCACGTTTCGTACAAAGCCATTCAAATAATTTTGTCATGCCGTTTAACTCCGTAGATTTTACCGCTTCAGGGAACAGACCACCTGGGGTAGAAATCCTAGAGAAATAAAACTGTTTTTATTGTGTCTGTTAAGTTATTTTTGTTCGTATTATTTTGGTGACTGGAAATTCCTATTGTGATCATGCCGATGATGAATAATGTTGATCGTGTTTAAAGTGACCCGATCATCAGCCTTCATAAAACGCATTCTCTGTTTGACATTCGTTTCTGCAAGTGTCCGGTTTCAAGAGTGGTTTATTGTTTTGCGCGTGCGATCGTTTTGTGAAAGGCAAGCTAGCGACAAATCTGTAGGCATCACCTAAACTACTTGATTCTTTTGAAGTGCTAGGGGTAATTTCACGGACGTATTCGACCATTAAAAGCTTGTGGAAAGCCGTTTTGGAGAGCACTGGTTATAGCTATCGAAAACAGATGAGCCTAAAACCATGACGCGAACTAAAACATTGATCATTACACTGCGTACACGAAACATGAAACTAAAAAAAAATTAATTTTTATTTGGTATCTAGAGTTTTCCGCTGCCTTTATGTTACAGTAAAGGGCCTCAGTAATTCCTCTTGTAAACGCTACACTGGTTTTGACAAGTGTAGCGTTTAGTGAAGTTTTTAAGATGTTGTGAGTTGGATGTGTTGTTTTAAACTAAGTGTCGTTCATCTCCGCCCATACTGTCAGCCTCTGACAAAAGGCGTCATATCTTTGCTCTATCGAGTAGACAGGAACATTGATAAGGAAATACAATCCATCAAAGCTACTCGTGTACGACGATCATTTTAATAACACGGATCACAGCTTCGGGAAAGAGAGAAAAATAGACTTCTCACGGTGAAATCTTGGAACCAAATTGAAAGCCCTATTAATTTTTTTGTAGAAATCAGCTGTGTTTGGATTTTTAACCTGGTTTATTGAAGTTCTTTTTTGTTGTTTTGGAAAAAGCTTTACCGAAGTAGAAACATTTCAAAGCCAATTATCAGCAGGTGTTAGTCAAATGTCAATCAAAACCCACAAAAGAGTTTCCCTTCATCTCATACCTGGCCAGACGACATCTACTACCAGTATCGCATAAAAAATAAAAGCGGAAAAAATCGTGAATGACTGCGGTATTTTCCCTTCAGGAAAATTGCACCTATGGTTGTAGCTGTCTTTTCTGATAATGCACGTTTCCGGGTTAACTTTCCTTCAATAATTTCAAAATTGATCTAGATTACGTTGTTGTTAGTTTTCAATGGAATGACACGCCCCAAAGACTATGTAAAGATTTGTGATAGGTAAGACAATGGAGATAGAAGTGTTTAGACATATTATTTAGGTTCACTGGCTTCTCGCATTGTGATTGGTTGATCAATCTAATTGGTCCCACCACGTATTATTAAGAAGTGGCTCGGGTTTATGATAATGTTAAGGAGAATTATTCCAAATGTGACTTCACTGCCACGTTTTCACGTATATTGTGCCTCTCTAGGCTATCAAATAAGAGTCTAAATCACCTCTTTAGTATCAATTAGTAGTAAAGCGTGCAGCGTTATGACGAAAATTCTACTCGGAGTTTAAAACTGAAATTTAATGAAGGATGACCGAGTGATGAAAAGAGTGTTTCTCATAAGGTTGTTTTGACATGGGTCTATGGAAATCGTGAATGATGATTGACATATCAGTGGGCAAGAGCCACGAGACAAGCTTGACAATCCGTTACGGGTTGTGTTGACGGGAAAACACATCTTTCTTCTGCAAGTTGACGTATTGTAAGTTTAGAAAGCTATCCAACTGAGTTAGCCCTAAACTGACTGTCAAAATTCAAGATTAAACATCGAATGTAATTTTTCGATAACAGCTCTGCGACGGGAGATTAAGGGTATACAGAGAAGGCCAAGTCTCTCGGCCAAAGTATATGGCTATAGAGCGGGTCAGTAGAAAAAAACTCGCAACTTCCTCCGCCTTGAAGACTTGTCGTGTATGTGCGCATAATATTTCTTTGATTATCTATGATCGCGCTGTGCAAATTTCAGGTATCATCAGCATAATGTCGTGATTAATCTAATGGAATGGCTTCTCTTGCAGCCGCCGTATGATGAAGTGGGAGTTTATACGATGGATGGCGCCTCGACAATGTATGGCTCCATGCAGCAGCATATGAACCACACGAGCGTCAGCACTGCATACCACCATCCTGTCTCTGCTGCTACGTCGGTGATGAGCACTGTTTCTGATCTACATAAGAGAGATAAGGAAATTTTGTATGGGTATGTGAAAGACTCTCAATTTGATTGTTATGCTCACAAATCACTCTCCCGCCGACTTGTGACTCATTTTGGAAATTAGTACCGATAAACATCAACTGAGCAGTGGGCTCGCGTTGTGATCATATTAACTGGTTAATTCAAGATTGTTTTGTTGTGATATCCTTGTTTAGATCTGTTAATTCGTAAATCATCCTAGGTGCAAACACTAGATCCAGTGTAACAGATAGGTCCTTTGAATCCATTCATCCTAATAACAGTAAATTAGTGGGGTATTCAACGGTGATTATAACTTTCACAGCCATCCCTTGTTTCCACTGCTCGCTCTAATCTTCGAGAAATGTGAGCTGGCGACGTGCACCCCAAGAGAACCTGGCGCTATTGGAGGCGATGTTTGCTCCTCAGCATCTTTCAATGAAGACATTCAAGCTTTCGCCAAACAGGTAAAATAATAGTAAACTTCGACTAGGCTATTTTTAACACACATTTGAAGACTATAATGTATCTGTTATTCTGACATAATCGGGCAACTTAATGTAATGAGACGGATACGAAGTCTATTGGCAAAATACGAAACACTATTACAAAATCATTTGGACGTTTTGTTTTTTGTTTGGTTATAGTTTAAGAGCGATAAGGCCATCTTCTCTTCCAACCACGAAGTTGACAGCCTGGTAGGTATCAATGGAGCTTTTCTAACCAAAAGATTTCATTGTATTTCTGTCTGCGTTAAAATATTAATATGAACAACCGGCTTGATTGCATTTAAATAACACCAAGATATTGCCACATGCTTGGTTGATTTTTATATCTTGATTTGGACATGCTGTGAAGCAAGTTCTTTAACGCCAACTGCGGCCAGTATTTTGAAACTATGTTTCCCTCATCGTGGTTAGTTGTTATCGCGTGTTCTAAAATAACCCGTACTTCTTTAATCACAGATGATACAAGCAATACAAGTTCTTAGATTTCACTTACTGGAGTTAGAGAAGGTCTGTATCGATATTCAACTTAAACTTTACTTATAATATTTAATTTAGCTTCAATTAAATTCTTATAAATTTGTTTTCGTAAACGCACGTTTAACTAGCCACAAGTCTCTATGGGGGCAAAGTACCAGAATCGATGGATCATCAATGAACTTTAAATAATTTTAACTTTTACTGACTCTGTGCCAAAGACACTTTAAGATGTGTATATAGCCAAGATCTTCCAGACATTTTCAGACTATCATTTGCATAATGCATAAATTACGCTTATCTTATGATAGAAATTTAATCTCTTCTTGTCAGTTGTCTTATACGTTGGATTTCTAAGGTATTTCTAAGCGTTAATACAACAGTAAAGTAAAACGTTAAAGTCATTAAGGATAACATTTTCCTACTCTACTTTTGTTTTCTAGGTGCACGAGCTGTGCGACAATTTTTGTAAACGCTACATAAGTTGTCTAAAGGGTAAAATGCCCATAGACCTTGTCATGGACGAGAAAGAAAACGGAGGGAAAAGCAAAAGTGATGGCGAACTCGGACCCGACTCTCCCACAGACGATTCTCAGGTACCAATCAACCAGTAGTTGAAATCAGTGAAGCCTACGTACAAACCTTGCCACGCGAGCGTTTGATATAATTTTTTCTTTTCCGATACCAGTGACTGTTTCACTTTAACCAGACTACTTCTACCGCGATTACAAGCTTGTTTTATACCATCAAATTATCTCTTCTAAGTGGATGAAGGCTATTAGACGAGTGATAACCATTCCCCTGGCTCTTAATCAAAGGGGGTTTAGGAACCCCCCAATTTGTCTTACCATCGATCATCAGTATTTACGAAACATCCCGTTGAGATGTTTTGAAAAATGTTTAGAGCATGCTGGGACTTTTTCTTCAGGCACTAACAAGTTATATGGCTTAGTCCACTGAAGTACTAAATCGATATGAATACCGTCAGTATTCGACACTTATCAGGCGTTCTATTTTGTCAAGTATATTTATTACGGTTTCGACAGCAATTGCGACGTATTGACGTGTTGAAAAAAAAACTGAAGCTTCTCTCGTGCCCTTAGAACTTGATAATTTATCTAAGATCAAATTTAGACACTCTCTTCTGCCTGACAATAAATACTTAGGTTGAACCGAAGTAGCTGTCTTCGGTGTGGTTTGGTGAAATAAACCTGTCGGATTTAGTCCAATCCATGATTGCGAAACCAAATAATTTTTTGACCAGTGTAGTATACTTTTAAACCCAACGTCTTTTTGAACCCAACGTTCACCCCGGTCCGGTTTCTTTAGAAAATGTAAATTTATTTTAAGGTGTCGTTTTATCGGGATTGTGTACAATTAAGGTTGATTATGGTTAGACAGCGTTCCCTCCACCTCCTAGCTTTAAGCATTGACAAAAATTAGGTTATATGTCGTTGTCTACACCTTGGCTTTGCTTTTCTCATTCACGGGCTGTCAGAGTATTGAAAGGGGATTCAATTGTTAGCCAGTGTTGGTGTAATAATACGCTTCATTCACGCGATTATTAATTGATGGTTTTATTCTTCTCTTAAACACAGTCAACCGGTACTCCTTCATGGCAGGCAAGTTTCGGTTTGGATAACCAAAACTTGGGGCAAAATTCTCAACCTTCTTCCCAAACGCCTTCAGATCCCGGGGCCGATTGTCCGGTAACACCGGAAGGTAGGGGGAATAAAACTTACTCTTTCTTATTAAAATCGACAGTTTGATCATTTCTTTATTAAATTGTTTCCGTATTCGATGTCTTTTTAATGTCTTCAATAATAAATCAGTAAAGAGTGAATTTATCAGGGTTTTGTTTATCTCATGGTAAGCGTGAGACCCTCTTCCTTTGGTAGTAATCTACGACAACGATTATTTGAAAAGTTTCCCTGAATAGTGAAATTATTGGTCCAGGGATGGGGTTTATTCTTGGAAGGCTTTTATTGAGTTGAAAGCTTGTCGTCTGTGTTGACACAGCTGCACAAAGGCCTCCTTTCTCCTCGTAATTAAAAAGAATATCATTTTACGTTTCTCGCGACACGTTCGATAAGTCATATGCAAATTTTTCGAGTTTTTTTATGCCCCAATTGAAAACTTGTTCTCATTATCTGTCACTTAAACTGAGTTACAAAATCGACGTCACTTCGTTAGTTCCTTGCGGTTGATGACTTTGTTCTCTACATTTCAAATAACCTTATGTCCGGCCCGTTGTGGCGTAGAAAGTGGCGCGCGAAACACTAGTACGTTAAACCGTTGCGCGGGGTTCACGGGGGTACGTCTCATTGCGTGTTATATGTTCACTACACATATCACATATAGAGTTGGCTTGCGAATACAAACTGTCTGTCTGTTCTGAAAGATGACACAAAAGGACTTGCACAAACACGGTTAATTGTCCGCGAAAAATTGCAATTATCGCTCAAACGAACGGCATTGAAAAGTACCCGTGCTAGAGTTAACCGGTTATTTTATAACGAAACAAAAGGGGGATTGCAATGACAGAACTTGTTTTGACAGAAGGAGGTCGCTGAAATTAACAGAAGCCAACAGATATGCCAGTATAGTTTACAGATTTGTCAATGTAATCGGTCACGATGAATCCGACGCTAGCATGCTACTGTGTTTACCAAAGGAGGAATTTCCTTTCCTCTACAGGCCCTTCGCATTTCCATAAGGTGTTTCCTAAGATAAACAACCACGTTTCGTTAGAATTGGCTGTCATTGGTTATATCTTGGCCAATTAATCGAGGGGGAGGGCCATACGATTTAAAGCAATTCTGATATGAAACGGATCTAGAGTCCCCCTTAGAGGTTTAATGTAGAGAGATTTCATAGAGCCCATTTAAGACAGAAAATATGTGTATTTTACAATATTGAATCTGATAATAGTCTGCCCGAGGCTAAGTGCATGTGTACTGTTCTATTCTCTCTTTGCTTTTCCATTTGACATTTATCCATGATCCATGATATATCTGACAAGATAGCCTCTTGCAATTTCCTCTCGTAATTTCCTGAAGTACTGTCAACGAATTATTCATTATGCTTTCATTGTCACTTATAACTACAATCACTAAGGAAGTTGTACAAGTCTTCGATAGGTCGACATGAGTGTAGCATCTCAGTAATTCATTACTTTCATCTCCCCTGTAAGTGCTACCCTTCTCGATCCGCGGCCACTCCCTTGCTGAACACAGCCTTGTGCACATCTACTTGGGCACAGTTCATAGATACACACGTGTAGAAATGCCTCTTGGGGATGGCGACCATTCTCGTGAGTACTACTGTTGTCAGGATCGCGTAACAGGTGAAGAAATAATCAGACTTGGGGTAACTAGAGGCCTTTGTGAACACTTAAGTGATTCTGAAAAGGTTTGTCAAGTACCAAGTGTTAGGTATGACAACTTTAAGCACCTCAGTTCTTTATAGTTTTGCCACGATCTCGAAAAACTTGCCACCTTCGAAATGCAAGGGCAACTCAAGCTTTTTTCCGCAAAAAGACAACAAAATCTACAGCGCCGGTGATATTGTGTCTTTATCTTATTAGGGCATTGTTTACGATTTTTTCGCGTGTACAGTTTCATTTCAATTCTTGCCATGGATCGATTCCCTCTTGATAGTTGAAAAAAGAGTGCATTTGGATGCCTGATTGTAGTCTAGCTCTATTGTAATTTTATCACTGCCCAGGAAGTGAGAGGAGAGGTTAGCGATAGTATCTTCGTTTGAGGAAATAACTCCGGTGTATGAAATATAGTTTATCTTTCTAAGTGACACCTCCATCAAAGTAAAGCTTTTTTTCTGTGTAGATCTCGGTAGCCTGATATTTGTCAATGTACTCTGAAGACCGTGTAGTTACTTTATCAACAGAAGTACTATCCTTACTTATAGCTTATTATTACTGTTATATTGAGCTAAATAGTGACCGAGTTGAGTGTTGGATACTTTAGTCCTTTGTTTTTCAGCCGATTACATATTGCTACCATAAGGACTTTTCCACCCTGTCAAAAATCTTTTCTCAGACAGATGTTTATGTCTTTACAAGTTCACTTTCATAAAACTGCTATCCATTTGTTTTTCGTACGGTTGTTTGCATTTGTGTGTTTTGCATTTTTAAAGAAATCTTATTTGTCTTTGCCAACGCTGAATTGTCAGGAGTGTGTTTGTTTTTACGCGCTTACGAAAATTAATAAAAAGATTCGGAAAATCTCATATTGGAAGAGGTCTCATTTGCGCTTTGCTGTGACAGCAGTTAGGGCTATGCTTTTAACTCATCTACGTTTCCACTATTCGTTTTAAGTGGGATTTTAGAATGACTTTTATCTTTCTGGTTTAATTATAGAATATGTCACATGTTTACTGAGTTTATATAAGAGCTGTCAATCAAAACTGTATTTCGAGAATTAATCACGAAGCAAGCGTTGGGTAGGTCTTTACTCTGCTCTGGTTGTCGGGGAAAAAACCTTGGAGTTCGGAGAAGTAATTCAGTTCTTCAGTGGCTTGCTAATGATTCCAGGTGCTAAAATTGTTACGGTTTGCTTTCTTTAAAGGTGTCATTAACCTAGGCTAATTGGTACACTGACAGTCCTGCCACAAGAACTCTTCTGTGGAAAGCAATACTCGAGAAAATTCCCCTCCAGTTTGTCAGGCTACTCATCACAAATTTGACCAGCGATTCAATACACCAGACCATCTGAAATTGCAAGAAAGACGTTGAAATTTGCCCTTGGCAGCTTAGATAAGCTGACATAAACATTCGATATTCAAGTTTAAGCCCTTGAATGCAAAAACCAATGTGTTGAGGCGGGATTATTTTAGCTAGCTAGTTCAGTGTTGAATCTAAACAGGTCGAACAGTACTCGACTATCTAGGTTACTAGTTCACGAACCAAGTGCCCGTTTATAAAGCCTTGTTGGTTAATCGCTACAAGGAAACGATTTTGTTCGTTTATTAAATCCTTTGATAAAAGTTCCGACTTCCAAGTAGAACAAAGAACAGTATTCTTGATGACCAAATTATTGAATAGTGCAAAAATATGTTTGCTTCACACCTAAATCCAGACGTTTCAGACAGGTAACATTTCGGATTGTCTCTGAACTTTTTTCTTTCATTATAGGACAATCTCTCAACGCTTCGATCGGTTCAGATGATGGGGGAAGTGAAACGGCCGATGACGACCAAGGAAAGAAAAGTCAAAAAAAGAGAGGGATCTTCCCTAAAGCAGCTACAAACATAATGAAGGCTTGGCTGTTCCAACACCTTACGGTAAGAGCTGCATGCGACTTTGGAGATATTTAGAGTGATATTGTCAATAAAGTCATGAGTGACCTTTGCAGTCATCAGCGCTAGTACTTTACGAGATGTATTTTTTCTACTTTTCCTGTGCTGCTATGTGATGGTTCGTTTTATGCCCTTAAGCATTTAGTGCTCTACCTGGTGGTTTCCTTTGTTGTAACTTCCTTGTGCTCTATAACAGGTTGCTTAAACACCTTAACTTATTGTTAAAAACCCTTTAATATGATACTTGTCCATTGTATACCTTGCTTTTGGGCGTTAAGTTTTTAAGAAAGTAGAAAAACAAACCTCATAGTTTTTGTCTGTACGAAACTTTGAGCTTCAACTGTGTCGGAAGGTCTCTTGAGTTCATTCGCGAGTCGGCTTGAAGTGGTTTCAACGAAAGTGGTTTCAACGAAACTATCCTAGGCATCTAAATTTTGCATCGATCCGTGTGCATATATTTTCAAATTTCGAAACTGTAATAACCAATGCTTAGAATTATTTTTTGAACACTGTACCTTTTTTATTCAGCGTGAATTTCGTTATTTTTGAATTGTCTTGATGGATGAGGAAGGGATGAAGAAGAACGTAGAGATGACACTGATCCTAAATTTTTCTTCTTTACCGGTCTTTATACCAGCTCATCTTTAAATAGGATAAAACTAATTGGCTGAAAATGGCAAGAATAAACTGGGCTTGAAATTTTTAAGTTTTGTTATTCTTTTACCTTCTAGAAAAAAAAGTTGTACACGTTTGCCAAATCAATTGAAGCGAATGTCGTTCTTTTTGTGTGTGTTTTCAGGAGTCGGTTTATATTTGGTCGTTAAAATCCCTATTAACCAAGAAGAGAATGCAGTTATATGGAGGGTCTCATATATAAATTAGTCTTTCCGTTTTGTTCGCGAGGACTTAAAGATAAACCCTTTTGACGTGTGGGACTTCCTTGTGTGTCCTGTTCAATTAGTGTGCCTTTTTTATGATGCGACATTTTTGCCCCTAAAAGTTGACATTTAAAATACTTAGCGAAAGAACTATGCCAAGAAGATCTTCTCTAGGCTTACAAGTATTTCTTACCCCGTTATACTCAGACTCAAAATTCTGGGGTTCTGTCTTACAAGACAAATCGTCGTGAATGTGTGTTCCTAATCCTGTCAAATCCTGAAGTCTGTTTGAAGTTGAACGAAGTGTGTTCCCTAGACAAGTACAATCTGTTAACTTAAATCCTGAATCCTGACTATCTATCGTTACATTCCTCGTCTTTTTGATTCCGAAAGAAATTCCAACTCAAATATGTTTGCAAAAGAAAAAGTACTTTTTTGAAATTTGGGTGAAAAATACGACAGATGACAAAAGCCGAGAGACAGAACCGTCAAAACTGTGTGTTCACTTTGAAGCTCATTTTCATAGAGTACCAGCGATTTAGTATTGTTTAAAACCCTTCTAAAGATTCATAAATTCCCGTTACCTAAGAGTTAACTAGTCATGGTTAGTGAACACGTATAAAAAAAATGCCATCATCATTGAAATTTTGCTTGTACTTTCACAGCACGCTACATGCAAGA
Organism: Actinia tenebrosa; assembly: GCF_029948245.1. Taxonomy (NCBI): domain Eukaryota; kingdom Metazoa; phylum Cnidaria; class Anthozoa; order Actiniaria; family Actiniidae; genus Actinia; species Actinia tenebrosa. The sequence continues at coordinate 6,172,517 of NW_028292585.1, forward strand.
AATAAATTAAATTCTCAAGGTCTTTGTGGTTTTGCTCAAAAGTCTAAACATTAAAGAAACAAAGGCATCCTTTTGCAATAAGTATAATCAATGGCATCGTGATCAGCCCTTTTATTGTGACTCGCGATTTTGTTATTAAAGTAACTAGCAATTGGGATATTATTTTGCATGCAATGAACAGAAATGCTTTCACTGTCTCGTGGTTGTACAAAAGACATCAAGCTTCGAACTGTTGGCGGTCTCCTGTGTTGAAAAGAACAAACGCACACTTTTTGCTTCATTCATTTCGTATACGCGTTTTGTTGTGATAAACCACTCCTTGGTTTCATGGAGTGAATACGCCATGCTGATCACTGCACGATGATACCAAAACACCTACATTAAATTTACATTAGGACATTTTTAGACTCGAATCGATCTATCATAAGGTTCGGATAGACCAGAATATAACCATGCAATCGAACAAAAACTTATGTCAATGTGTAAAGCAGGTTGCAAGTGGCTTGTAATCAGTCAATGACAGGAAGACAAGAGCTATAGAATATCTCTTTCACTGTAAACGTTCTTTCTGTCACTTTTCAAGCATTCACTTTTCAATTCTTAATCCTACTTCATGTTGATAGGCTTTTGATTCTTAATGTTTAAGGTAGTATAGTAGTGTGAAAGTGTCATCACTGCATTAAACAACTAAAGAAACTGTATACCCTGAATAGAGAAGTGAGGGAACAAAGGTGTTCGACCCCATGTGCCTCCTCCATTCCAAGGCACCTTTCGTTATACTTCCCAGCTCTTTCCTAAATGCAACCGTTTCTTTTCTACTAACTTCTCATGAACGTTTGGACTTAATTAACTATTGCTTAGTAGATCATATTCAAAGCACGGGATAAGCTAATAGTCGTCAAAGAGGCAAGACTAGAAGGATTCTTTATTCCTTTGGTATAGTAGTAAAAGATTGAGCAATGCGTTAATTCAAAGGCAACTTTCCTGCACTTTCTACCTCTTACCATACAACCGTTTTGTTTTTTTTTCTACTAACTTCTCATAAGCGTTTAGACTTCGTTGACTATCGCTTAGGAGTTCAACTCGAGGCACCGGGTGAAAAACAAGCTGTTTTCGTAGAGGCAAGAGGGAAACGATTCTTTATTCCTTTGGCATAGTAGTTTCATTTTGAGCAATATGCTCTTTCCTTAGCACCTTTCTTGCATTTCCTAGTCTTTCCATACAACCGTTTTTTTTTCTACTAACTTCTCATAAGCCTTTAGACTTAGTTAACTACCGCTTAGTATTTTATAATCCAAGCACCTGGGTTATTTGATATTTTTCTCTTATTCTCTCTGTTTTCGAAGAGGCAAGAGGGGAACGATTCATTTATTCCTTTGTTATAGTAGTGCAAAGTAGAGAAAAATATCAGTTTCTGGATATCTTTCGCCATTCATTTCGATTGTGATTTCAGTGTATTTGAGATTTACCGCTTGTCATGTTATGTTGTTAATGTGTTTTTATTGTGTAGTTGCGAAATTAAGTTGGATTTTTTTCTCTTCCTTCGACAGCACCCATATCCGTCAGAAGAACAGAAAAGATCTTTAGCGCAAGAAACTGGTCTGACAATTCTTCAAGTAAACAATTGGTAAGATGTCACATTTATAATACTCTTTCAATTGTGTTTTACATTGAAAACTTCAAGACATATATACATATTCCTTTCCTCAACGCGGCATCGAAACATGAAAAAATCCCAAGAAATAATATCTCTTATCTCAAACAAGTGTTAATAATAAATGAAAACATGAAGCAACAACATAATCTTATTCTATTAATCAAATTTCCGACATACTTATTACCATTAATTTTTTGCCCTCCCATTTAATTGACAAAGATGTCACTCTTGTTCCATAATTAACGAGTGGGCAAGATGAATCACTTCTTAATTGCCACCAAGTTTACCATATAAAATCAATACCGTTTCAAGATAAAATAGAGGCTTTTAAAATCCAAGTCCATGAATAATATTGATGCCACTTTCTCTCTAATAAATTTATTTCAAGGAAAAGCACACTCTTTTGTCAACATGTGTTCTTTTTATAAAGGAAAGACCAGTGATAAATTTGGAAAAATGTATAAAAATAGCTACACCTTTCATTCTGGCTTCATCGCCCTTTGTAAAAACAAAATCCTGGAAGTCTGGAACAATATTTGAGAATATATGTTTTAAGAGTATTGGTTTTGACATTAGTTGTTAAATTTGTGACATAAAGATAACTTTTTTCTTTGTGTCGTCTTTTTTTTTCTTTTTTCTTTCTTTGTTTTCCTTGTTGAGACAACGATATGTTTCTAAAAATTGAATGCAAATTTTGATGTTGCTGGAGCTGAAGGACATGCTGTCGAAAATATGAATCAAAGGAAAAAAATGGGTAAAATTGGATTTAACACAAAAAGCCTTTTGTCAAAGAACTGATCATCTAAATTAGTCTTCCTTTCTTTGCTTTAAGCAATGCTTTTACTTTGGCCTCCTTATTAGCAGCCACAAAGCAATCCAAACGTTTACATTCCATTTTCTTGTGCCTCTCTGTTGACTTAAGCAAAAATCTTTTGATCGTCGTCGCCCTTTGATTTTAAATTAGAAATTTTTGCAGGCATTTTAAAGCTCAAAGATAAGCAGACAATCAAAGATACTATCTCATTAGATTGCTTTTAAGGCAGGCCTAGAGTTGTTGTGCGGTTCTACGTTTCATTACCGATCAATGAAAGAATAGTTTCGACACGAAACACGACGTGTGCGTAGTTATTGTGGTTCATTATCGAATCGGTCCAATTAAAAGTGACTGATGATAAACCAATGTATAATTGCCAGTTGTCTAAAAGAATTAACGTCAGGCCATCAATGAAACCCCCAATTAACCTGTGTTGGGGTTGTCAGGAATGCCATGAATAGCGCTTAATCTGCTATGATTCGCGTCTGGGGCTTAAACAAAACAACAGCACACAATTAATGAAGTGTCCACGTTTAAAACACTGACTGTCAAAGCTGACCTATTTCGGAATTAAAGAGCAGATCCCCCTCTTTTTTATTGGTCACTGATATACCCAAATTGATCAATAGGTGACAATTAATTTAACCGTCGATCAATCTTGATTAAGTCACAATCTATCGATAATGGCTTATACGTTTCACTGGAAATAGTCTGTTTACAAGAGAATTTTTCTTGTTTGTTCTATTTGGAATTCTAAAGTAAAAAGATTAAGAAAAAAAGAAGGTTTTCATTTCTATTCTTTTTGTATTGCCGAAGACCTGTTTGTTTTTCTCAACAATACAAAATCTGTAATTTTTGTACATGTATTTTCTAGTAATCTCAAGTTCCAAGCCCAAACAAAAGAACAAGAAAAGACAATTTCCTTACACGATATTCAATCGATTTTTTCTAAAAGCTTAGCAAACATATGTGCCAACATGACAAACATACTTTATTATTGTTATTTTTAAATTCTGATTTCGCTCCATGTCACTTTTTCTTGCTTTTAGCTTGACGTTTATTTAGTTTGCTTTAGATAGTTCTGACGTCTAAAAGTTTAAATTTCATATGTGGAAAAAAAGGTTTCAAAACTCTAGAATGCCGTTCCTATGCTTTTCGTTATTAATATTTGATGAGATTGTTTGTTACCGTTGGTGCTTATTGCCACAGCGCACGGTCTGACGACAACCGCGTGTTGAAATGGGGAAAAAAGATGACAAAAGACTGAAATGGGATTTTTTAAATTTTTTTAAAGAAATAATTGGAAAAAATATTAAATTTTAAAATATTTTTCAAGTATTTTTGGGTTACTTCTCATCATGCCGGTACCTAAAGGACCTTCTAGAAATAGAAAAGACATTCTTTGAACCCGAGAACCCCTGACAGAGAACTCAAAAAGCCCTTGAATTTTCAAATTCAGACAAGGAAAATATCTGTTTCTGATTGTTTTCCATGTTTTTAGTTAAACAGACATCCCATAAACAACTAAAACTGAATTATTTATCAACACTAAAAATTCTGATACTTTGATTACAAAATGATGGAACATACATCGAAAAAAAACTGGATTTTACTCAGATGTCTTCGCAAAACTTGTATTATAGCGTGTTTTTCTTTGCATGTTCTTCGTTTTAAGCTCTTCATAAGCTTAAAACAAAGCGTAGACAGTGTGAGCAGGTAAAATTTTGGGAGGAAAACAGCATCATTATATATACTTGTCTTGGGTTTTTAGAAGAAAAAAAACCCAACTGTTTTCAAATCAGATGAAAGGTTTTTGCCGACACTCAAAATACTATGCCACGTCTATAGTAAGCGGTCTATTTTCGATGTAACAG